>NC_064621.1:123849520-124094520 GCF_023898315.1 Schistocerca nitens
AGAACTTTTAAGTGTTACAGGGTTTAGGTTAGCATCTCACTTTTGTAGATCAGAAATGGAGAAAGGAGGAGTTGCCACATTCATCAGGAACTGTCAGCAGATATTTTAACTCCACCCAATTTTAACTCAGTCAATGAGAAATGTCAGCTATCTTTATTGCATCAAAATATTCGAGGACTGAGAAATAAAATTAATGAATTAACTATCTGCATAGATGAATTAGAGTCTTCAAACCCAGCTGACATAATCTGCCTCTCTGAACATCATGTGACCACTGGTATAGAACTTTTAAGTGTTACAGGGTTTAGGTTAGCATCTCACTTTTGTAGATCAGAAATGGAGAAAGGAGGAGTTGCCACATTCATCAGGAACTGTCATAAATTTAAGAACATAGACATTCATAAATTTTGCCTAGAACAGCATATGGAAGCATGTGCAACAGAATTAGAATTTCACAAAAAATCCTTCATAATATTAAGTGTATATCGAGCACCTGCAGGTAACTTTAATCTGTTTGTCAACCACCTTGAAGCTGTACTGGCCCATTTAACAACCAAAAACAAAGAAATAGTGGTTGCTGGTGATTTCAATGTAGATTTCTTTAAAGACTCTCCCAATAAGAACTTGTTTGAGTTAGTAACACTATCATTCAACTTAATTCCCATAGTAAAGTTCCCCACTAGGATAGCCACTTGCTCACAAACAGCCATTGATAATATCTTTATAGAAAAGTCCAATGAACAAAATTATATTACAAAACCAATTGTCAATGGCCTCTCAGACCATGACATGCAGTTCCTTCTGTTAAATGTTAATACTGAACAGGATATAAAATCTGTTAAATCTGAGCTCAAAAGGGTAATCAGTAAGCCAAAAATTGATTATTTTAGGACACTCCTCAGAGACATTCACTGGATTGATGTTTACAGCGTTCATGGCATGAATGAAAAATATAATATTTTTGCTAATAAAGTGCTTACCTTATTCGAACACTGCTTTCCCCCAAAACTTACCAAGGTTAGAGCAAAGTCTACAAAGAAGCCATGGATTACTCGAGGAATAGGGGTATCTTGTAAAACAAAAAGAAAACTGTATCTGTCACTCCGAAACATTTCCAATGTTGATGCTATAGCACATTATAAGAAATTCTGCAAAATATTAAAGACTGTAATACGGATGTCAAAGCAAATATATTACAAGGAAAAGATAGTCATATCAGATAACAAAATAAAGACAATATGGGATATAGTGAAGGAGGAGACCGGTAGAACCAGACATGAAGAGGAACAAATAGCATTAAGAGTAAATGATACATTGGTGACAGATGTGTATAGTGTTGCAGAACTTTTTAACAAACATTTTATAACTGTTACTGAAAAGATGGGGTTGTCAGGTTCGGTAGATGCTGCTATGGATTACCTTAGACCAGACATTTCAAGTAACTTCCTTAATATGAATTTGACCCTCACTACCCCAGCAGAAATAATGTCCATCATAAAATCTTTAAAATCAAAAACATCTAGTGGGTATGATGAAATATCAACAAAGTTAATTAAAGAATGTGATTTGAGCTAAGTAGCATATTAAGCTATCTATGTAACCAGTCGTTTATTAGTGGAATATTTCCTGAATGGCTGAAATATGCTGAAGTTAAGCCACTGTTTAAGAAGGGAGATAAAGAAATAGCATCAAATTTCCGTCCAATTTCACTGTTGCCAGCATTCTCAAAAATTTTCGAAAAAGTAATGTACAGTCGTCTTTATAACCATCTTATCTCAAATAACATACTGTCAAAGTCACAGTTTGGATTTCTAAAAGGTTCTGATATTGAGAAGGCTATCTACACTTACAGTGAAAATGTGCTTAATTCATTAGACAAAAAATTGCAGGCAACTGGTATATTTTGTGATCTGTCAAAGGCATTTGACTGTGTAAATCACAATATCCTTTTAAGTAAACTAGAATATTATAGTATAACAGGAAATGCTGCAAAATGGTTCAAATCTTATATCTCTGGCAGGAAACAAAGGGTGTTATTAGGAAAGAGACATGTATCAAGCTATCAGGCCTCATCCAACTGGGAACTAATTACATGTGGGGTCCCACAAGGTTCCATTTTGGGGCCCTTACTTTTTCTCGTGTATATCAATGATCTTTCATCAGTAACATTACCAGATGCCAAGTTTGTTTTGTTTGCCGATGATACAAACATTGCAATAAATAGCAAGTCAAATGTAGTCTTAGAAAGATCAGCCAATAAAATATTTGTGGACATTAATCACTGGTTCCTAGCCAATTCTTTGTCACTAAACTTTGAAAAAACACACTACATGCAGTTCAGAACTTGTAAGGGGTGTCCCAAGAGTATATGTCTAACATACGATGACAAGAAGATAGAAGAAGTGGACAGTGTTAAATTCTTGGGATTACAGCTTGATAATAAATTCAACTGGGAGGAGCACACCACAGAACTGCTGAAGCGTCTTAACAAATCTCTGTTTGCAATGCGAATTTTGTCAGACATAGGGGATATAAAAATGAAAAAGCTGGCATACTATGCTTACTTTCATTCCATAATGTCATATGGGATTATTTTTTGGGGTAATTCATCAAGCCAAGCTAAAGTTTTCCGGGCACAAAAACGTGCAGTGAGAGTTATATGTGGTGTGAACTCAAGAACATCCTGCAGAAGCCTGTTTAGGGAACTAGGGATACTAACTACTGCTTCCCAATATATTTATTCCTTAATGAAATTTGTCATTAAAAATATATCACTTTTTCAAACCAACAGCTCAATTCATGGAATCAATACTAGAAATAAGAATAATCTTCACAAGGATTTAAAGTCACTTAGTCTTGTACAAAAAGGTGTGCATTATTCAGGAACACACATTTTCAATAACTTGCCAGCAGCCATAAAAAGCTTAACAACCAATGAAATTCAGTTTAAGAGAAGCCTAAAGGATTTATTGGTGGCCAACTCCTTCTACTCCATTGATGAATTTCTTAGTAAAACCAACTGATTTGTATATAAGTACAACATAACTTCTGCACAATTTCAGTGCAGTAATGTGTTCATTGAAAATTTGTGTGTGTGTGTGTGTGTTAGTATAATCTAACTTCTGCACCATTTCAGTGCAGTAATGTGTTCATTGTAAATAAGTATTACAGTAGTTGTATTACCTTATAAATAAATAAAACACTTTTTTATTTTAAATTCAGTGCATTAGTATTTGTAAAATGACTCTTAGTGTTCATTAAAAAATGACGATCATTCCACTTGGGACCTGTGGAATGGTACATTAGCTTATTTGTTTTAGTTGTAAATATTTGTCATGTATTGTTGTTTTTCTGACATGTTCCACATCCTGGAGGACCTCCTCACTACGGATCAATTGGAATGAAAGTAAATCTAATCTAATCTAACCCCTCAGCGCCGCTACCATTGCTGCACGAGAGACATTCGCTAACGATATAGTCCACAGGATTGATGACGGCGATATGCATGTGGGCAGCATTTGGTTTACTGACGAAGCTTATTTTTACCAGGACGGCTTCGTCAATAAACACAAATGGCGCATAGGGGAACCGAAAGGCCCCATGTTGCAGTCCCATCGCCCCTGCATCCTCAAAAAGTACTGGTCTGGGCCGCCATTTCTTCCAAAGGAATCATTGGCCCATTTTTCAGATCCGAAATGATTACTGCATCACGCTATCTGGACATTCTTCGTGAATTTGTGGCTGTACAAACTGCCTTATACAACACTGTGAACACCTCGTGGTTTATGCAAGATGGTGCCCGGCCACATCGCACGGCCGACGTCTTTAATTTCCTGAATGAATATTTCGATGATCGTGTGATTGCTTTGGGCTATCCGAAACATACAGGAGGCGGCGTGGATTGGCCTCCCTATTCGCCAGACATGAACCCCTGTGACTTCTTTCTGTGGGGACACTTGAAAGACCAGGTGTACCGCCAGAATCCAGAAACAATTGAACAGCTGAAGCAGTACATCTCATCTGCATGTGAAGCCATTCCGCCAGACACGTTGTCAAAGGTTTCGGGTAATTTCATTCAGAGACTACGCCATATTATTGCTACGCATGGTGGATATGTGGAAAATATATTACTATAGAGTTTCCCAGACCGCAGCGCCATCTGTTGTTGAAAATTGTAACTATTGTAATTTCGAAAGTTTGTATGCCTGAAAATGTACTGTTGTCCCAAACATATTGCAACAAACGGTGTATTTCTATCGCTGCTCGTTTAGTTTTTATTGCCGTTTCAAATATACCGGCCATTTTTGAAACACCCTGTAGGTTCTAACATGGTACGAGCGATGCTTGCTTTAGACAAGGAACGCCTTCGGGCTGCAGACAGGGCTGTAAAGAGTCTAGAAATACAAGCAAGAGTAAACAGGAGGAGGAACAAGAGGAAGCTGGAGGAGGAGTTTGCAGAGGATGAAGATAATCCATCCTATGGACCTGGAATGCACTAAAAAGTTAATCCAATCTTTGTCGCTCGATTCCCAAAACTTTTATTTTCTCATACTAATTACATGTTTTCTAAGGATCTTCCAAACATATTTGTTTCAAACTTTCAGTAAATGTTACACAGTACCTTCTGCATAATTTAACACAGCCTTTTTCCAAAAAACTGTATATTTTGCAAAAAAATGTTGTGAATTTTCATTACAATTGAAAAAAAAAATCATCTTTAATAACTGAACTAAAATTTTGTAAAATCTCTGTGTTAAGTTGTAGCCCATATTCCAATAAATAATCTGTAAAAAGTTCAACTTCCTACCTCAAATACTTTGTGAGGAAAGATGTAATTTATAAGCGTTATTTTAACATTGCAAGTATAGGGCGTTCCGGAGCCCCTTAAGAAAATTTTGAAGCTAGAACTGCAAAAATAATTGGTATTAGGTTACTTGGTGATAAATTAAAAAAAAATGTGTATTTCAACAGTTTTGTAAATTCAACACCTAAGGGGTGAAATAGGAGATGAAACGTTTTTAAGAAAATAAATTGTTAATAAAGAACAACTAAGGTATTTTTAAAGCCACATCTGTGGAAATTGGCATTGATTTCTCAGTTAAGAATAAAAAATTGTGATTCAGTGTTCTTATATATTCAACCCCTAAAGGGGCGAAGCAGGGTATCAAAATTTTTATGGAAATATTTCATTTTGGAAGCTAAATCTATGAAAATATGTGTTTAGCTTCTCTGTTAGAAATAAAAAAGTATGTATTTAATTGTTTTTTGAAATTCAATCCCTAATAGGGTGAAATAGGTCTGCAATATTTTATGAAAACATTGCATTATGAAAGCATTTTTAAAGCTAAATCTTTGAAAATTGATATTTGGCTTTTCGGCCAGAAATGAAAAAAGTAAGTGTTCCACTGTTTTTAGAAATTCAACCCCTAAGTGGGTGAGATAGGGCCAAACTAATTCACTGATTCATCATTGCCTAGCCCACATCGCCAAAGGTGGAAATTTTAAATTTGGTGAGGCCTTATGCAGTGTATGAGAGATTGTCTGAAATTCCTCTTCTAAGGGGGTGAGATAGCAGATGAAAGTCTTTCTGAAGATATGACGTTATTAAGTCAACTTTGAAGCTAGAACTACTAAAATTATTTGGTTTCCCTGTCAGAAAAAAATAAGTGTTTATCATTTTTGGAAATTCAGCCACTAAGAGGATAAAATAGTGGATGAAATTTTTCTGAGAATGCATCATTATTAAAGAACTACCACAGAATTTTTGAGGCTTCCTATATGAAAACTGGTATGACTTCCCGGTTAAAAATAAAAAGTACGTGTTTCAGTACGAAAACCTTGGACTCTAGCTACCACAGTCGCTTTTTGCTCAGATGTACAGTCTTAGACATAAAAACTGAGCGCCGGCCAGCCGCCACAGAAACTGAGTCCAAGTCATTCACTTAAGTTGGCCAATAAAACCGACCACCCCTGACAGCGCCAAGTCCGGCCATCTACACAATCTGGCAACACTGTTAGATGTGGAAGTGTCAGGAGGAAGTGTTGTCTACTTCCAAGAAGACGTTACGTTGGGTAAGCGCGTGGTCTACTGGTAATCGTCGCAAAATCTAAGCTTACAGTCGCATGTTCATGTCCAACGGTGTTTTTTTTTTTACCCCCTTCTAAAGTTATGAGTCTGATTTAATATCGAAGATAATTGGCTTCACATTCTAACCACCAGTAATAACTAATACTTCCAGAAACAATTCCACAGGACAGTTCGTGGCTGCATCGCGATCACAACAGCTTACGCTCGAGTATTTCCTCGCGCTGCAGCAGCTACCGCCTCCGGCCAGACGCCACGTGCCGCCTGAAATTGGGTGCCGCCCAAGTGAAGAAAACAAAAGTGGCATTATGAATATTTGCAGTACCAGAAGGTTTTCGCTCTGACACTAAGGGGTACTGAAAGTAGGAAGACGACTTTTGCTCGAGCGTTGTCTTAAGATTGCCTTATTGAATTTCTACTTGCCTGCTTGTAGCTCTGCTACAAAAAGAATTAAAAACCCGGCTTTCAGCGAATCTCGGAAGGCGAAGGAAAGCAACTTGCACTGGGTAGGCAAGCGCAATACCTCGGAGCTAGCGAAAAGGTGTGGTATATGTGCCTTACTTATTGGCACAGTAGCCTCTATGACAGACAAATCGCAACACAAGAGACGAGAGTAGTTGTATTTTCCATGTAGACCGATGTTCGTGGACTCAAAAGCATTAACTGATGTCCTTTCATCACATGTCAGGAGAAAATCACTCACATTATTCAATTGAAATGACATGATAATATCAAGTGAATTTAGCAAGGAAGTAACTTGGCGTCACAGAGTTGCCATACATATTCTGCGTAGTTGCAGTGTTTCAGTTATACTACAAAGAAGGATACCAGCTGATGTGTTCTGAGAGTGACCTCGGAAGTGACTATAAGCTTCGTCTCAAAGCTGTGGGTGTCAAGGGCCAGAATATCCTCACTATATGTCAATGAGCCTTATTCGCATTTGTCTAACTAGGTTTAGGGGCTAGAGTGTAATTACTTGTAACACATCGATGCACTGAGTGCAAACGAAAAGTCATAAATTAATAACTGTGAAATTATTTATGGCCAGCCGGAGTGGCCGAGCGGTTCTAGGCGCTACAGTCTGGAACCGCGCGACCGCTACGGTTGCAGGTTCGAATCCTGCCTCGGGCATGGATGTGTGTGAAGTCCTTAGGTTAGTTAGGTTTAAGTAGTTCTAAGTTCTAGGGGACTAATAACCTCAGCTGTTAAGTCCCATAGTGCTCAGAGCCATTTGAACCAAAATTATTTATGTTTTACTGTCTTAATTGGACCGAAACCTTCAAAGCGCATTCACAGGACACGATTCACAATTTTGGAGCTTCTCCAGTGGTTGATTTGGCAACGTATCTTTGCTATACAATATTGTTATTGAGATCACTGACATTTGCACAGCCGCCAAAAGACAGAGATGACCTGGCTTCTTGTTGTCAGCTTTTCTGGTTGATATTCTGCCGTTGCTCGAAACGTGAAGACTTAAGTTGAATTCGAATATTCCATATGGCGAGAATCTGACATTTCTGTTCTTCCATCTCTAACATTTAAAAGATAGTTACAATAAGCGGAAGAAAAGTACCGTCGAAACAATTCAAAAAGCAGTCATAATTAATGGAGTCTGGCGAACTCCATCTGTCATCTGATAATTTTGAAAAATTACTTTTTTCATCTGCACAACACCGTAGTATAAACTTAAGGGTCTCGTAGGATTCCTACATTTAATTTTGTTGTGATGGTTTCAATGACAGTAGATGAGGAGCAAAACCATCTGACTTGAAATATACATTTCCAGTGGGATTTGAATCTATGGCTACAGTTGCACTAGTACTTCCAGTGAGGTATCAAGAATGTGAGCATTCACTCATTGTTGTAGTATAGGCTGAGGCAGAAGAAGCAGGTTACGCACAAAGTAAATGATGAGACACAATCTGATTATCACATCTAGTAACCATCTCGCAAACATAAGTTTTCCAAATCGCTGTCACTTATTAAACATAAATTGTTCATAAAATTACAATTATATTTAGTGAAATGAGTTGGTTAATGCAACTCCAGTCTGTCACTGAGTTGCCAAACACTTTCCGAATAGCACTTAAGATAGAAGTATATATATATATATATATATATATATATATATATGTATGTATGTGTGTGTGTGTGTGTGTGTGTGTGTGTGTGTGTGTGTGTGTGTGTGTGTGTGTGTTTTTTGTCCAGGCTGTCACAGTGCGTTAAAATTACAGCTACGGTGGCAGATGAAAATTTGTGCCTGACCAGGTTCCAACCCGGATTCGTGGTGTCTTTTCTCTCGCACATGTCCGAAAGAGCAGACACCACACATATATGAATCTACAGGGTGTTTAAGGAAGAATAGTAGATATTTTAGCAAGTGGTGGTATAGACGAATTGCATAAAAAATTCCATATAAATGTGTCTACTTTTTATTGAGTAAAGAAATACAGCTGTTGGAATGTAACCCTAAAAAACTCAAAGCAAAGGCAAATGTGAGCACATTCAAAGTTTATTTTCAAACATTCCCCCACCAATTTCAATGGCCTTTTGACTTCTCTTGGTAACACCGTGTGTAGCTCTTCTGAGGTCGTTCAAAATGGTTCATATGGCTCTAGGACTATGGGACTTAACATCTGAGGTCATCAGTCCTCTAGACTCAGAACTACCTAAACCTAACTAACCTAAGGACATCACACACATCCATGCCCGAGGAAGGATTCGTACCTGCGACTGTAACAGTAGTGCGGTTCCGGACTGAAGTGCCTAGAACCGCTCGGCCACAGCGGCCGGCTACTGAGGTCGTCTTAGCTTTCTTTTATGAGGGCAGCACTATTCATAACCCAAACGATCAAATCGGCACTTGGGTTTACTTTATCTTTCAACCATCCACATAGGCGTAAACCAAAGGGATAAGGTCTGGAGACCTTGTTGGCCAAGAAAAGTACCCATATCTAATGACCATCTTCCGGCAAATTTTAGTTTTGGATGATGTGTCACCTGACGATTAGAATGTGCAGGAGCCCCGTCTTGCTGGAAGAACATACGCTTTCTTGTAGCCAAAGGAACCTCTTCCAATAATGCTGGAACCTCATTTTCAAGGAAGTGTAGACAACAGGGTCCTGTAAGGACCAACAAATGAAACGAAAATGCATTGAACCCAGCTATGTACTCAATAAAAATTGGACACATGTTATATGGCATTCTTTTTTTTTTTTTTTTTTTTTTTTTTTTTTTTTGCAATTTGTCCATACTACCACCTCCTACAATATTTAATATTCCTCTTGAAACATCCTGTATAATTATTCAGGTCTCGATGGACCATTGGAAGTTTTTAGTGCTAGACACACGTCATCATCCATACCCTAGCGGGAATACAGTGTGGCTGTGAGTGAGTGGAATAATGGACGGCGGGGTACCGCGTATGTGGTATGCGGCAAAGATGGGAATTTCCGTCTGACTAGGAGTGTGTGTAGATAGGTCCTACAGGCAGGTTGGCCGTTGTGTCCCGATAGTGCAATGGTCAGCACGTCTGCCTTGTAAGCAGGTTGTCCAGGTCTGAAACCCGGTCGGGCACAAATTTTCTTCTGCCGCCGTTAGTGTTTTTCAGTGCTCTGTGACGGTGTGGATGTCTGTCTTTCGATATTTAAGATGCAATTGTTTTCTGAGGCAATACGGGTGATTTGCGAACAATTTTCTTGCCATCAATATAATGAGACTTCAACGGCATCCATTCCTTAGGCATTACTTTGTGATGGCGCTAACCCATGGTGCTAACCCATGTCATATACATGCGAATCAGAGTCTAGCGCATATTTAGTCGAATAACGAATGGTCAGTAAACAAGTATTTATGAACAGTAGAAGCAGGATTGCAGTGAGCTGATTGCTTAACCAAGTGCAACGAAGAGTACCTGTGCAGTGAGTCATTTCAGCTGCATAGCCGACGGTAATACTTGTCAAGCAATTCACTGCAGAATTAATGTAATACCCGCACGATGATCTCTGTAGTCATACTGTATCATTAGCAGCTCGTGAATGGAGTACTTTGTTTGTTAAATCAGATAAGCTGATGTCAAATAAAGAGGAGCGACGACACCACCTCACTGTCTTTACTTAGGTATTCAGCGCTAGATTATGTGCGCAACCATTAACGTTATTGTAAGCAGTTTGACAGCATAACACCACCATAACCACTGACAACTTGTACCATTATCATCAAACAGTTGTAGCAGTGTCCGCCCCCGGTAGCTGAGTGGTCAGCGCGACAGACTGTCAAACCTAAGGGCCCGGATGTTCTGGACACTGTGACGAACCCCAGCCACAGAACAGCCAAGAGAATATACTGGGCCCTCAGAGGGAAGCCGGCAAAAAACAAAATTGAACACAAACTCCCGCAATACAATTGGAAACAAATATGGGGAAACGTCTCGGAAAACGTGTTGCCTAAACATGCGAAGGAGACATGGTACAAAATAGTTAACAGAACGGTACCAACCAACCAAAGACTGGCGGAGATAGAACTCGTCGTAAGTGACAAGTGCGACGTATGTGCCATGACCGACACCCTCGAGCACCGATTCACCTGCGGGAATGCCATCAACATCTGGGAAGCACACCAGCAGATGGTGGCCCACATCAACAGAACGGCGCCGGGAAGCATCACAGTGGAAGCAATCACCGCCCCAGACTGCAACCCATTTCCACAACCCAAGCGACTGGCGACTCTGGATCCTCGCCATGACGGCACACGCCATTGTAGTGCGGAGGCATATCGACCAGCTGACCTTCCTGATGGACCTCTGGGAGGAGAACAAGACAGCCCAGCAGCACAGGTGCTACTGCGAGAACTTTAGAAATTTCCTGCAGATTCCACTGCAGACTGCAATCGCCAGAGTCCTCACCAGCCTGTGACCCTCAGCACCGCCACCAGCCACCTCACCACACTCACCACAAGAAGAACGTGTGCAGTGATAGTGAATAAGTGCAACCGAAAAGATAAAGTACTTTCTCCTCTCGCATCAAATAATGAAGTATAGTAGTACAAAGTGTTTCTTCTTAGTGAAATCAGTGATACAAAGTGCTTCTCACCAAACATCTGTCATGCTCGCAGCCAAAACAGTGTCAAAAGTATGTCCAGTAGTACTACCAGTTTTTTTAGTTAATTTTATTTTTCATTATTTGTACTATATTGTCTAGGAGAGAAGCATTACTTAGTGGGGCCAGCCGGAGTGGCCATGCGGTTCTAGGCGCTACAGTCTGGAACCGCGCGACCACTACGGTCGCAGATTCGAATCCTGCCTGGGGCATGGATGTGTGTGATGTCCTTAGGTTAGTTAGGTTTAAGTAGTTCTAAGTTCTAGGGGACTGATGACCTAAGAAGTTAAGTCCCATAGTGCTCAGAGCCATTACTTACAAGGGAACCTCCCCATCGCACCCCCCTCGGATTTAGTTATAAGTTGGCACAGTGGATAGGCCTTGAAAAACCGAACACAGATCAATTGAGAAAACAGGAAGAAGTTGTGTGGAACTGTGAAAAAATAAGCAAAATATACAAGGAGCGCCGTGGTCTCGTGGTATCGAGGGCAGTTGCGGAGCGAAAGGTCCTTGGTTCAAATCCTACATCGAGTGAAAACTTTAATTTTTTATTTTCAGTTTATGTGACAAACTCTTATGTTTTCATCACTTTTTTGGGAGTGATTATCACATCCACAAGAAAACCGAAATCGGGCAAGGTAGAAGAATCTTTTTACCCATTCGCCAAGTGAACAAGTTAGGTGGGTCGACAACATATTCCTGTCATGTGACGCACATGCCGTCACCAGTGTCGTATAGAATATATCAGATGTGTTTTCCTGTGGAGGAATCGGTTGACCTATGACCTTGCGATCAAATGTTTTCGGTTCCGATTGGAGAGGTACGTCCTTTCGTCTACTAATCGCACGGTTTTGCGATGCGGTCGCAAAACACAGACACTAAACTTATTACAGTGAACAGAGTTTCAATGAACGAACGGTCAGATAACAACTATGCAAAAATAAAGAAAGTAAAATTTTCACTCGTGGGAAGACTTGAACCAAGGACCTCTCTTTCTGCAGCTGCTTACGCTACCACGGGACCACGGCACTGTTGAGCTCACGTTCTCCTTGATGTTGCCTATGTGTCCCATGGACTACTCAGTTTGTATATTTTGCTTATTTTTTCACAGTTCCACACAACTTCTTCCTGTTTTCTCAATTGATCTGTGTTCAGTTTATCAAGGCCTATCCACTGTGCCAAGTTATAACTAAATCTGAGGGGGGTGCGATGGGGAGGTTCCCTTGTTAGTGGAAAGTGCCAACTACTCATAATTTTTTTACAACATGATTTCCTGTACTATGTGCCTGTAAAATGATATTGTTTACTCACACTCTCCTTTCTGCTTCTCTTATATAATATGACAAAATTTTCTCTCTTCTTCAATTTATGTATAGTCTGTAATATATGTAAAAAAGTCTTCCCCCATGAACCATGGACCTTGCCGTTGGTGGGGAGGCTTGCGTGCCTTAGCGATACAGATGGCCGTACCGTAGGTGCAACCACAACAGAGGGGTATCTGTTGAGAGGCCAGACAAACGTGCGGTTCCTGAAGAGGGGCAGCAGCCTTTTCAGTAGTTGCAGGGGCAACAGTCTGGATGATTGACTGATCTGGCCTTGTAACATTAACCAAAACGGCCTTGCTGTGCTGGTACTGCGAACGGCTGAAAGCAAGGGGAAACTACAGCTGTAATTTTTCCCGAGGGCATGCAGCTTTACTGTATGATTAAATGATGATGGCGTCCTCTTGGGTAAAATATTCCGGAGGTAAAATAGTCCCCCATTCGGATCTCCAGGCGGGGACTACTCAAGAGGACGTCGTTATCAGGAGAAAGAAAACTGGCATTCTACGGATCGGAGCGTGGAATGTCAGATCCCTTAATCGGGCAGGTAGGTTAGAAAATTTAAAAAGGGAAATGGATAGGTTAAAGTTAGATATAGTGGGAATTAGTGAAGTTCGGTGGCAGGAGGAACAAGACTTTTGGTCAGGTGATTACAGGGTTATAAATACAAAATCAAATAGGGGTAATGCAGGAGTAGGTTTAATAATGAATAAAAAAATAGGAGTGCAGGTTAGCTACTACAAACAGCATAGTGAACGCATTATTGTGGCCAAGATAGACACAAAGCCCATGCCTACTACAGTAGTACAAGTTTATATGCCAACTAGCTCTGCAGATGATGAAGAAATTGATGAAATATATGACGATATAAAAGAAATTATTCAGGTAGTGAAGGGAGACGAAAATTTAATAGTCATGGGTGACTGGAATTCGTCAGTAGGAAAAGGGAGAGAAGGAAACATAGAAGGTGAATATGGATTGGGGGGAAGAAATGAAAGAGGAAGCCGCCTTGTAGAATTTTGCACAGAGCATAACTTAATCATAGCTAACACTTGGTTCAATAATCATAAAAGAAGGTTGTATACCTGGAAGAATCCTGGAGATACTAATAGGTATCAGATAGATTATATAATGATAAGACAGAGATTTAGGAACCAGGTTTTAAATTGTAAGACATTTCCAGGGGCAGATGTGGATTCTGACCACAATCTATTGGTTATGAACTGCAGATTGAAACTGAAGAAACTGCAAAAAGGTGGGAATTTAAGGAGATGGGACCTGGAGAAACTGAAAGAACCAGCAGTTGTAGAGAGTTTCAGGGAGAGCATAAGGGAACAATTGACAGGAATGGGGGAAAGAAATACAGTAGAAGAAGAATGGGTAGCTCTGAGGGATGAAGTAGTGAAGGCAGCAGACGATCAAGTAGGTAAAAAGACGAGGGCTAATAGAAATCCTTGGGTAACAGAAGAAATATTGAATTTCATTGATGAAAGGAGAAAATATAAAAATGCAGTAAATGAAACAGGCAAAAGGGAATACAAACGTCTCAAAAATGAGATCGACAGAAAGTGCAAAATGGCTAAGCAGGGATGGCTAGAGGACAAATGTAAGGATGTAGAGGGTTGTCTCACTAGGGGTAAGATAGATACTGCCTACAGGAAAATTAAAGAGACCTTTGGAGAGAAGAGAACCACTTGTATGAATATCAAGAGCTCAGATGGAAACCCAGTTCTAAGCAAAGAAGGGAAGGCAGAAAGGTGGAAGGAGTATATAGAGGGTTTATACAAGGGCGATGTACTTGAGGACAATATTATGGAAATGGAAGAGGATGTAGACGAAGATGAAATGGGAGATAAGATATTGCGTGAAGAGTTTGACAGAGCACTGAAAGACCTGAGTCGAAACAAGGCCCCGGGAGTAGACAACATTCCATTAGAGCTACTGATGGCCTTGGGAGAGCCAGTCATGACAAAACTCTACCATCTGGTGAGCAAGATGTATGAGACAGGCGAAATACCCACAGACTTCAAGAAGAATATAATAATTCCAATCCCAAAGAAAGGTGTTGACAGATGTGAAAATTACCGAACTATCAGTTTAATAAGTCACAGCTGCAAAATACTAATGCGAATTCTTTACAGACGAATGGAAAAACTGGTAGAAGCGGACCTCGGGGAAGATCAGTTTGGATTCCATAGAAATGTTGGAACACGTGAGGCAATACTAACCTTACGACTTATCTTAGAAGAAAGATTAAGAAAAGGCAAACCTACGTTTCTAGCATTTGTAGACTTAGAGAAAGCTTTTGACAACGTTAACTGGAATACTCTCTTTCAAATTCTGAAGGTGGCAGGGGTAAAATACAGGGAGCGAAAGGCTATTTACAATTTGTACAGAAACCAGATGGCAGTTATAAGAGTCGAGGGGCATGAAAGGGAAGCAGTGGTTGGGAAAGGAGTGAGACAGGGTTGTAGCCTCTCCCCGATGTTATACAATCTGTATATTGAGCAAGCAGTAAAGGAAATAAAAGAAAAATTCGGAGTAGGTATTAAAATTAATGGAGAAGAAGTAAAAACTTTGAGGTTCACCGATGACATTGTAATTCTGTCAGAGACAGCAAAGGACTTGGAAGAGCAGTTGAACGGAATGGACAGTGTCTTGAATGCAGGATATAAGATGAACACCAACACAAGCAAAACGAGGATAATGGAATGTAGTCAAATTAAATCGGCTGATGCTGAGGGGATTAGATTAGGAAATGAGACACTTAAAGTAGTAAAGGAGTTTTGCTATTTAGGGAGTAAAATAACTGATAATGGTCGAAGTAGAGAGGATATAAAATGTAGACTGGCAATTGCAAGGAAATCATTTCTGAAGAAGAGAAATTTGTTAACATCGAGTATAGATTTAAGTGTCAGGAAGTCGTTTCTGAAAGTATTTGTATGGAGTGTAGCCATGTATGGAAGTGAAACATGGACGATAACCAGTTTGGACAAGAAGAGAATAGAAGCTTTCGAAATGTGGTGCTACAGAAGAATGCTGAAGATAAAGTGGGTAGATCACGTAACTAATGAGGAGGTATTGAATGGGATTGGGGAGAAGAGAAGTTTGTGGCACGACTAGAAGAAGGGATCGGTTGGTAGGACATGTTCTGAGACATCAAGGGATCACCAATATAGTATTGGAGGGCAGCGTGGAGGGTAAAAATCCTAGAGGGAGACCAAGAGATCAATACACTAAGCAGATTCAGAAGGATGTAGGTTGCAGTAGGTACTGGGAGATGAAGAAGCTTGCACAGGATAGAGTAGCATGGAGAGCTGCATCAAACCAGTCTCAGGACTGAAGACCACAACAACAACAACATGTAAAAAAGTTTCTTCTTCTTGTGCTCCATCTATCATGGTGATGTTTCCCTAATACTGTCCCACCTAACAGTGTAAACTAGAGGAAGAGATCAAACCAGAATGCACAACATGCCTGTGGCATCACAAGTGCATGACATACAGAATCATGAACTCAAAATCAATGTGTCGATGCTACATATAAATTGTTATGCCTGTCCTGCAATGTCTACCCCAAAAAAAGGAAAAAAAAGGATGTCAAATGGCCATGTAAAAGGGTTCAAGGAACAACAATAAGAGAAAAACGAAAAAGGAAAAAATATAAAAACGGAAACCTATAAAATGACAGTAATATTAACCAACACTAGGAATATAATAGGTTAATAGAATAAAATATCTTTTTTTAAATGTATCGTTGTTAATATATTTAAATAAATATATATGGTTACAAAAAAAAGGTTCGATTCCCGGCTGGGTCGGAGGTTTTCTCCGCTCAGGGACTTGGTGTTGTGTTGTCCTTATCATCAGCATTTCATCCCCATCGACGCGCAAGTCGCCGAAGGCGTCAAATCGAAAGACTTGCACCAGGCGAGCGGTCTACCCGATGGGAGGCACTCGTCACACGACATTTTTTATTATTAGTTGTTGCAGTGATCACTAGGTGCTGTTGTTGGTCAAGAATAGCGGAAAGCGCCTCATGAATGTGAGGTTCCATTTGCATCACGCTGAGGAAAGAGAGAGTCGTAAATAACAGTAAGAGGCTACCCAGCGAAGGGAAGAGTCCTCATATTGTCTCGAGTTCTTGCAGTTTCATCGTAATGGTCCCGATGGTTTCACACTAGCGGCTATCGGAATACTCATATGGGCATTATCAAAGTATAATTGCTAAAACACTCAACTACCTTAATATCACCTCATTTTGGACTGAATATGACTCGGAAAGCGACGTTAATTTGAAGTTTCCGTCCGTCTCCTGACGACTTACTGAATGAAGACTGAAGTGCACTCACAATTGTATTGCGTGCCTTATGGATTCTGTAAAGTGTTGGGCAGCATTGCTGAATATAGACATGTGCAAGTATCTTCATTCCTATAGGGCAACTCGTCTTTGTTGTGTTTTTTCCATAGCGTAATTAGCACAATAACATAACGCTCATTCTGCTGAAGAACTTGACGCCCGCAAGTCCTTAAATAAGAATCTGCGAGCGGTAGTAATGCATGAAAGGAAACAGAACGTTGGAGAAAAAAAAAGTTCAAATGTGTGTGAAATCTTATGGGACAACTGCTAAGGTCATCAGTCCCTAAGCGTACACACTATTTAACCTAAATCATCCTAAGGACAAACACACACACCCATGCCCGAGGGAGGACTCGAACCTCCGCCGGGATCAGCCGCACAGTCCATGACTGCAGCGCCTTAGACCGCTCGCCTAATCCCGTGCGGCCGTTGGAGAAAAGAATGACGAGCTCCTTGCTTTTTGCGTTTCCATTCGGCCTACGATAAGAATCTGCTGTCATATTATGCTTCAGAACCCTAAACTGTTTATTTTTCACTTGGTTCAAATGGCCCTGAACACTATGGGACTTAACATCTGTGGTCATCAGTCCCCTAGAACTTAGAACTACTTAAACCTAACTAACCTAAGGACAGCACACACATCCATGCCCGAGGCAGGATTCGAACCTGCGACCGTAGCGGTCACGCGGTTCCAGACTGTAGCGCCTAGAACCGCACGGCCACACCTGCCGGCTTATTTTTCACTTCATACTAAAAGAAAAGCTGTGACATGAGAAGAGGAAATTACTTATATGCTTCTCGCAAACTTCAGTTTTTTTGTGTTTATTTCCTCACGTTATATTAAAACAGGGACGTTGATATGAGAGGAGGAAATGAAGTATGTGCTTCCAAGACATATTTCCTTGTGAGCTACTAATGCGTGCATGAAAGCTCTGCAGTTAATTTTTGTACGTTGGATAAATTTTGATATCACCTCACATTACTTTGAGAGAAGGTTCCTATTTTCATGAGATTAAAATAGAGTGGACATTTCATCACTGTGTAATATTCTGATGACTAATGACATGATACCCGTTCCAATTGCTCCATGACACCTGTGAGTAGAGTCTCACGTTGGTTACTATAAGAACATGCAGGCAGTGAAGTCCGCTCACTGCAGTCAGAGCCAAGGCGATTTCTTTTTGTTTACGGCGAAGCGTCTGCTGCAGTGTCCACGCTCAGTCAACATAAACAGATTGCGGCGGCGTTGGGCACTGCGAATCGCTGCACTTTTCGCGAGCCGCGACAAGAGCGCACTGTCTCTGCTAACGATATTTTGGAGTTGATAGATTTTATTTACGTAACGTAATGTGCAGGACATGGGTTGGGTGAAAATTCCGTTTGTAACTTTCTGTCACATTAAAATACTTTACAGTTATATTTGATGCAATATTCATTGTTGCTTGTCTCTCTCATGTTAATAGTATCAAATGGCTCTGAGCACTATGGGACTTAACATCTGTGGTCATCAGTCCCCTAGAACTTAGAACTACTTAAACCTAACTAACCTAAGGACATCACACACATCCATGCCCGAGGCAGGATTCGAACCTGCGACCGTAGCGGTCGCGCGGTTCCAGACTGTAGCGCCTAGAACCGCTCGGCCACTCCGGCCGGCTTAATAGTATCAATTCAGATTGTGCGTGAACATGAAAACACACACACAGTTATTGATTCCAGAGAGAGTGGCGAATGCTGTCTGTTGAACAGCACATGCGTCAATCAATTCCTCAGTTGGCATCGAGTGGATGAGATTTTTCAGTTACCTTGCACTGCAAGAAGTGTGAGGAGGAGACTGAAAGTAAATGGACTTGCATGCTAAAGAGCTGCGACAAAGCAAAGCTTGACTGATTATTATCATATGATTGTCCACTTTTAGTAACCAACTCACCCACCATCATTACGTAAGATTTCTCAAAGGCGTTGGGACATTGATTCCACCAAGGTGCTCGATAGTGTAGCGTGATGGTTTACTTCCCATCATATGTTTTCTCTGTTCATCCAAAGGTGACTTGCATTTGTAGGTCCACATGGAAATAGGCTCGTTACCTCTGCCCACATATTCTGTATCGGGTTGAGGTCCGGTGATCATGGTATAAACGGCAACAGTTTTATCCTTTCTTGGCCCTGAAACCAATCTTGCACTGCTCTTCTCTGAGGGATGGGGCTGTGGTCCTGTAAATAAATTGCTATCTCGTTACTTCATATATTTATATTTAAATAACGTATTTGTAAACAGCACATTGTATTAGTATTTTCCACAGTGTTTAAGATTTCAAACCCTATCGTAAGTAAGTGATCTAGATCCAACAGTCCGATTAGGAATGATTTACCGAGTCTATCATATGATGAGAGTCGAAGTCGGAAGTCCACATTAAGACTGACTGGCTGAATCCGATTAGCACGATCTGGTATCGACATGAAACTACATAAATCGGATAATTTGAACGCCTGTATTAAAAAAATGCTGCACACATAAGTTCCTTTGATGGAGTAACAAGCAGCAACTGCTAAGAAAAAGTGAGGAGTTTGTCAAATAGCAGCAATATAACGTCATTATAACCTATATTTATGTGATGCAAATATTGAACAATACACATCTATTTCAGAGGTTGGAAGATACACCATATCGGATATGCTGATGACATAATAAAGATAATAATAGCAATAATAATAATAATCCCATGTGAGGTTGTTAGACACTCAATCAGGCGTCTCCGCAGATGGCGGATAGGGGAAGTCTCTTAGATGTGGGTGGTACAGAGGGAATTGGGAGTTGACCAAATACTAACACAATCCTCAACCGCTATTCAACCCGTTGAACCCAAAAACCAGGCACGTCTGAGTGAAAATCACTGGTACTCTGGTCAGCTTCCGTTAGCTCAGTGAGCTCGGCTGAAAATATTTGGTTCCAAAGGCTTTAACAACCTCTTGTCCTATCTGGTCCTGGTATCATTCAGGCCAAACCAATGAAACACAATCAAACATGAACTGTGTAAGTAAATTCAACTTTACCCCATGTGGTACACAACCCGCCCGTCAGCAGATGGTAACTGGACTTTCGGATTCTAGGTTCAAAATGGTTCAAATGGCTCTGAGCACTATGGGACTCAACTACTGTGGTCATAAGTCCCCTAGAACTTAGAACTACTGAAACCTAACTAACCTAAGGACATCACACACATCCATGCCCGAGGCAGGATTCGAACCTGCGACCATAGCGGTCGCGCGGTTCCAGACTGTAGCGCCTTTAACCGCTCGGCCACTCCGGCCGGCTTCGGATTCTAGGGGGTCCAGTCTAGCACAGTAGAGAATATCAGAGATCTCTGGTAAACTTCCCTACAAGCAGACCTATATCCAAAATTCTTATTATTAAACAAAGTTTGTCTTAAAGTAGAAAGAACAATAATTTACTTTAAATCAAATTCAAAATTAGCACCCATGCACCCATGCATTGGAACACTAAATATCAATACATTGATCCAAAAAGGAAAACTATATAATCTTGCATAAGAAATCGACCGACAAAAAATTCTCATCCTTGCTCTTCAAGAAACGTGACTAACTGACAATGAAACCTTGCATTACGGAAACTACCGCATCTTCAAGAGCGAAACGCAACAAAAGGTAGTGAAAGGAGCACAAATCTACAGCATGGCATTTCTCCTACACAGACCCATCATCAACTCTGTCAAAGATATCACACCCATAGACAATCGACTTACGACTATGCGCATTCAGAGCGCCAATAAAATATATACACTCATCAATGAACATGCCCCCACCAACATCGAAAAGGAGAAAACCCCGAAAATGTCGAAAAATTTTGGAACACATTCTAAAAACCGATGAGCAAAACTCACCAAGATGGCGTGAAAACCCTAATGGGAGACATCAACGCTCAGTTTGGGACAGAAAAAAAAAACCTACAGAAAAATCATCGTTAAAATTTAAGCACTCCAAAACACTAATACAAACGGCACACGTCTGATTAACATTTGCCAACAACTCCACCTCAAAGTGATGCCTACCCACTTTAGGAAAAAACCAGAAAAACAGAAAACATGGCGATCCTCGATCGAGCATCTTGGTGAGTACCAGATCGACAACGTTGTCATCTCCTACGCCCACTACGGAATCATTCACGACATTCAAAGTCCGATTAGGCACTAACATTATGTCAAACCACTACCTCACACGAGTTAATGCGAAATTATCTCTGAATAGAGTTCAGCTCAAAAATCTCTGTATCCAAAAATTCGATACCTGCAAAATTCAAGAAACCAGTATCACAGAAGAATGGGAGAAAGAACTGAGGAACAACTGGACTGACTTCTACAGTAAAATTATGGGAAAAGCCAAAGAATTAATCCCTCTTAAAAAAAGACAGAACACCCATGATGGGACTCCATCAATCGCCGGCACCGCCTTCCAAAAATACTACAGCGACAAATAGACAGGAATCCTACAACACTTCCTCGACATCTGCAAACAGACAGAGAACTATCAGAAATCCAAACGCAAACTACATCATCCAACAGCTGAAATCGATTGAGGACAACTTCAGAAACTACAACAGCACGAATTTCTACAGAACTTTCGCAAACAAAATTAAAGGTTACTCACCACAAGATTTGATCTTCAAGAAACATAATGGAAAAATCGCCCTCACCAACCAAGAAAACTGAAGAGCTGGCTCACTACTTTTCCGATCTCTTTAACTGACCAGAACCTGCCGAACGATTCCCACACACGTCCCCAAGATACACAAAACCCGATGCCGATCCACCGACACAAGAAGAAATCCAGCACAGCATCAAAAAACTCAACAACAGAAAGTCGTCAGGAGGAGACGGAATCATCACAGAACCACTGAAAAATCTTGGACCATGATCACTACAGGAATCCACACAGATCATGCAGGAAATCTGGCAAAGTGAAAAATTCCAAGACGACTGCACTGATCCACCCACTCCGCAAAAAAGGAGACAAATCTGGTGTGAATAACTACAGAGGAATTTCCTTCCTTTCAGTCCCCTAAATAATCATCTCCGCGTGCCTCTTTCAATGCGCACAAGAACAAATCGAATACCTAATTGGTGAATATCAAGCAGGATTCAGACCACACAGATTTGGCACCAAACAAATTTTCAACATGAAGTCCACACTGAAAGTACAAGCCATAAGAAATCTGCCAACCATCTGCACATTCGTCGACTTCAGGAAATCTACAATTCCATTGACTGACAATCCCTTTTTAATATACCCGAAGAAAGCAATCTCGACCATAAAACACCAAGGTACATCCAACAAACACTAACAGATACAACTTCCAAAGTATAATTCAACAGAGAAATCTCACAACCCTTCTCCATGAAGACTGGCATCCGGCAGGGCAATGGCCTCTCCCCATTACTCCTTAAAATCAACCTAAAGAAAGTCATCAAAGAATGGGAAAAAGAAATGAGAAACAGAAACAGCTGTAGACCCATTAGGCTAAGAAGAGCATAACACCAACATGCCTAGCCTTTGCTGGCGATCCTTTCTGGAGTTGAACATACAGCAATTCATGAGATCGAAGACTTCAAAGAACGTGCCGAGAAAGTTTTACTACAAATTTCTTTCTCAAAAACCCAATTCATTGCCACAAAACACATCAAAACACAAAATTTGATTACAAAATACGGCACAATTAACAAGGTCAATATTTTAAATACTTAGGTGAAATCGTTGAACCCACAGGTTCCTTCCTCGTGCACGGATGTGTGTGATGTCCTTAGGTTAGTTAGGTTTAAGTAGTTCTAAATCTAGGGGACTGATGACCTCAGATGATAAGTCCCATAGTCCTAGAGCCATTTGAACCATTTTGAACGACCTCAGAAGAGCTACACATGGTGTTACCAAGGGAAGTCAAAAGGGCATTGAAATTGGTGGGACAATTTTTAAAAATAAACATTGAACATGCTCATTTGCATTTGCTTTGAGTTTTTTAGGGTTACTTTCTAACAGCTGTATCTGTGTACTCAATAAAATGTAGACACATTTATATGGATTTTTTTAGCAATTCGTCTACACCACCACCTGCTAAAATATCTACTATTCTTCCTGAAACACCCTGTACATGCATGTATGTGTGGTGTCTGTTCTTTCGGACATGTGCGAGAAATAAGACACCACGAATCCGGGTTGGAACCTGGTCAGGCACAAATTTTCATCTGCCACCGTAGCTGTAATTTTAACGCCCTGTGACAGCCTGGACAAAACACACACACACAGATATACTTCTATCTTAAGTGCTATTCGGAAAGTGTTTGGCAACTCAGTGACGGACTGGAGTTGCATTAACCTACTCATTTCACTAGATATAGTTGTAATTTTATGAACAATTCATGTTTAATAAGTGACAGCGATTTGGAAAACTTACGTGTGCGAGATGGTTACTAGATGCGATAATTAGGGTGTGCCTCATCGTTTAGTTTGTGGGAAACCTGCTTCTTTCTGCCTCAGCCTATACTACAGCAATGAGTGAATGCTCACATTCTTGATACCTCACTGGATGTACTAGTGCAACTGTAGCCATAGATTCAAATCCCGCTGGAAATGTATATTTCAAGTCAGATGGTTTTGCTCCTCATCTACTGTCATTGAAACCATCACAACGAAATTAAATGTAGGAATCCTACGAGACCATTAAGTTCACACTGCGGTGCTGTGCAGATGAGAAAAGTAATTTTTCACAATTATCACATGACAGTTGGAGTTCGCCAGACTCTGTTAGTTTATTGAACACAACAGTAATCATCAAAGAGAAATTAATCAGAAACAGTATATTCTTCCACAATATGTAAAACAACCTGACAATGCTAAAGTAGTTTACCAATTCTACGCCTGTAGAGACCTACTGGATCTAACGATGTCATTAAACCAATGTAGTTTGGAGAGCATTTTTGTCTAGAAATGAACTGCCTTGACGGTCGATCGATCAAGAATGGGAAAGGTAAGAGGTTACGAGTAAACGATCAGAGGGACAAGTGCCTGAGAGATGATTTACCTATCAATACAAGTGCCTGAAAGATGACTTCCCTATCGAGCTCCTGGATAGTTTTGTTTCTTAAATCAACAGAGTGCCTTATCATGCAGTAGCAGACGTGATGTAGTCTTGTCGGTCGATTTTCTTACACTGCAACCGAAAGGTGTCTCAGTTGTTAGCACCAAATTCCAGCTGTGATGGGAAAACCCTTGGGGAAGAGTTTGTAGTGCGAAACACACTTTTGGAGTTATCAGATGGAAAATATTGTGTTCACACTACTCTTTGCTCGAGTTTACGTCTTTTGGTAGGGCTCAAGTCTTTCTTTTCTTCTTAGGAAATTAAGGATAAAGGCATCATAACTTATCACCAGTAAAAGTATTGTATAGGATTGCTCAATGAGCGACCTCATGACGTTCAAACAAAACTGCAATAATAGTCACCGTTGATTTTTGTTGTTTCGAATTTGTGCATGCAGTACACCTACACCAGACTTCTGGACCTTGTCTGTTGAGTGTAAATGTCGCATGATGGTTAAATGGTAATCCATCAGTTATATAGGTAGTCGAGACTTCCTTAATGCGGAAAATCATTCATGCCAGAACGATCTTTGTTGAAACAAGAATATTTTTTTCAGGCGTATTTTTCCCAAAAGCACTCACTCAACACACAGTTCAAATCTTTCGAGTGCCTCCTCTGCATTCACCCCTCTATTAGACCAAAAGTAAATATTTTGTTGCTGATGTTACACCTTTTTCCACTTGCAACTCAATTTTACAATGCTTAACCGTAGTTCACGATTTTCAAGTATGCAAAATCCAGTGCTTAACTGCAAGATGATAACTAGAACTTTAAATTCGAAAATGGCAGTTAATACACACACTGGCAGCGTCGCGCCACCTCCACCTGGGCGGCACCGATTTCAGGCGGCGGGTGGCGTCTGGCCGGTGGCCGCTGCAGCGCGAGGAAATACTTGAGCGTAAGCTGTTCTGATCGCGACACAGCCACGAGCTGTCCTGCGGAATTGTTTCTGGAAGTATTAGTTATTACTGGTGGTTAGAATGTGAAGCCAATCATTTTCGATGTTCAATCAGAGTCATAACTTTAGACAAGGGCCGAAAAGCGACAAAAAAAAAAAAATGCACTTGGACACGTACACGCGACTGTAAGCTTAGAACTCTCGACGATTACCATTAGACCATATGCTCACCCAACACAACGTCCTCTCGGAAGTGGACAACACTTCCTCCTGACACTTCCGCATCTGACAGTGTTGCCAGATTGTGTAGATGGCCGGACTTCGTGTTGTCAGGGGCAGTCGGTTTTATTGGCCACCTTAAGTGAACGACTCGGACTTAGTCTTTGTGGCGGCCGGCCGGCGCTCATTTTTTATGTCTAAGACTGTACATTTGGAAAAGACCATGCTTCTGTGGTCTTAATTAGCTTGAAAAGTTCAGAAGGTGTTGCAATTTGAGATCAATATAAAAATTCGAGTAAAGGAAAACAAAAAAATCTGTGCAGACCATACAGACTACTCGATCCAAGCAGTGGGCGCTAAGCTAGTTGGTTATTAATTAAGTGAGGTTACAAGCCTCGTCTGTCTTTACACTTATGTTAATTGCATCTTAGGACGTGAGCTATAAACCAGTGTCTCACCACTTCTCCATGTTCAACCTAGAATCTTATTTTCGTATCATCGCAATACCTACCTTCTTGTCTGACATCCTAGTAATTTTGTAGTCTTCTACCACAGGGACCTGAAAAAGCTCAGCTTATTAATCTTATGATCATAAATTATGGATCAAAACAACAAACATAAATCAATGATATAATAATGAAGAGTTTATTTATTCTTCATGTCACCCCAACAAAACATCATCATTAAATATAGAAAGACAAACAAAAAACTATATAAAAGTAAAATGTTAAGATCCCATCGCTGTCTCACCCCTGCGCACAGCCACCCGTGTGCCAGAGGTGGATGATGTCAAATCCCGCATTAACTCCGATCTGAGGGTGAGCTTCTGAGTACGTCGTGACCCTCGTCGTGGAACTACACGGTAGAGTCCTGCACGGCAGCCCGCCGCCCAGCACTGCCAGCTCACAGGCTTGACCGACCCAGTCTGCGGGCTCAGCTCCTCGTGTGACGCGGCTGCACTGCCGGCCAGCAGCACTGGGCTACTCAGCTGGCCGCAGCCCACGGCACTGAATGGGCTGCCAATTAAGGGGAGCCGTGATGATCCATCTCCTCCATGTTAATTATAGCAAATAGAAGGAACATTTTTTCTGAAACCATTAAACATATTACTCTGAAATTTGGACTACATATTCAGTGAATATTTCTCTACAAAGTTATAATGCCATGTTAAGAAATATTTATTGGTTTTTGTTTTACAATTTTTTTAAACAGATGGTTTTTTTCTCTAAAATTTTGTACTTTTTCTTCTACAACTCTTGAATTATACAATATTTTTTTACAATTAGTGATAAAAATGAAGGAAATGAAGTAAACAATATAGTGTATAAATTTCATTGATATACTGTTAGGCCTAGCAGTTTTTGAGAAAATGTTCCTCAAAGATGAAAATTTTAAAGTTACAGGAAATGGCTTCCAAAGTTTTTTTAATACATTCCTGCCCCATATGATGGATTAACATCTTCCTCTTCTTTTTCCAGTGTTAGTTTCCTTTTCATTGGTCTTTTCTTCCTTTTGCTGCATGTTGTAGGCTTTCGTCTCTTCTTCCTCCACCTCTTAGTCTTTCTTCATCAATTAGGTGCATTGTGGAAATGGTGTTGTGTCCTGGTAGGAAACCTAAACGTTTCAGCACATCACATTGGATCATGTTTCCTTCACTGTATGTTGCCACTGCATCATACACTCTAAAATGCAATGTTTTTATCTATACAAAAACACTTTTGGGAATCCTAAACCAAATTAAATTATTTACACTTTCATTTGGATTTTGTCTTTTCCCATGTAAACAGTTTTCCAATATACTTGGCTGTGATAAATTTCTAAATATGGGCTTAATTACATCAATTACAGCATTTGGAAAACTGTTTTTATGGGCATATTCCTTTCCTGATTGGTACTTACACCATGAGTCATCGCCTGTGGGGCACAGTGCATGTTATGGGTGCTCATTTATTGATGCAGTATGAAAAAATAATGTCCATACTGCTCTCCTCGTATTTTCAATGTTTCTTGTATTTTGCCTAATTGCACACCCATAACGCCTCTGCAATCTATCAATTGCTTCATCTGTCCCTCTTCCTCCAAGGGTCTTACCATCACTAAGCTTCTGGGATCCTAATGTCTGCTTTAGTTTGCGCAAGCAAGCCCCCATGTGCTTCTGCACATGTCCAATGCACTCCTGTTTTTTAATGTGACTTTCATAGCCGTAAGGTTTGAGTTCCTCTACAGCTTTATATCCCTTAGAATTACCTTCTCCTAGATAGTTAGTGAATACCACTAATGTGATCCGGAAAAAATTGCTTTCACTCCCTCTACTTCCATCGCTTCACAATTTTCACTATGTTCGTCCTTGGTATTGCCCTTACATCTACAATGTTTTGAGAGAATAGCAACATCAATTACTTTGCAACTGTCTCCACTGGTAACTGTCACAACTCCATTTAGAGATTTATGGCCTCTACGGTGCCATGATCCATCTAAAGCAACAGTTAAATCTCTACAATTCCCATTATCTGTCAGCTTCTTCAACTGCTTTCTTCATTGTTGCTTGAGCAATATCTTCAGTAGAAGATCCCACCAATTCATTATAAAATCCAAACTTGGTTGGCGGCTTTGGCAAGTTCATAATTCCACATAACATTGTCCCTGCAGCACTGCCCTTGCTAATGCAACGCAAGCCATACACCAGCCTAACATTTATTTCCAGTATTACCAATACGAGGAACACTGTTAGAATTAGAAAACGAAACTTCTGCAGCACATTTGTTACACTTCAATAACATTTTATATGCCAAACCAATGTGTGGAGTTATTTTCAATTCCAGTCCTCTTTCTTTGCAAAATTGGCATAATACGTTATGTTTCAAAATATTAGAGAGCAAGGAAATGTTAATTATTTCATTCACATCATTCATAGTTTCCAAATTTTTCTTTGCCGTGACAAAGTTTCTTGCTGGAAGAAGTTCTATCACATTCATTTCGAGTAGTCGGTGAAGCAGTCTGAGCAGCATCTCCCTCCGAAACAACGAAAGATTTTTTCTTCCACTCATTGTGCCTTTATTAAACACTCGATTACTAAAACGGGGCATATTGATATCCACAAATCAAACATGTAAAACAGGTACGAGCAAAATTCGTCAAATACGCAAAATTGAACAGCTAAACAACACAAACTCCACAAGTCAACACACACGGTATAGCGTTTATGTTTACCGATATGAACAGTTACTTGTCACAGAGATAAAGCCATACGACGTTGGAAAACAAAACACTGTCTAATTCCGCAAAGATACCCTGCTTGCAGCCAGCGAGCGGCGCCGTCAGAGTTGACACACCAAGTCGCTAAAACCGTTTACACGGCGCATCAACTTTGCAGCGGTAAAAAACACACTTAGAATTCACTTAGAAGGGTGAAACTTGATTTGTTTTATTCAGAAAACTCCAAAATAATTGTATAATGAAAAAACCAAAAAACGTTAATTTTGTCCTTTCCATCGTTCCGGCTCCCCTTAAACATACATCCCGCACTGCGACCAAGCCATAACGCGTTAGGCGTGCTGTTACCACCTCTCAAGTGAAATATTTCCCTGTATACCGTGAAAAGCGTTTAACACGAAACGGATGGGGCCAAAATATTTTTATTTGTTAAAAGAAATTAATTTTACACTATGCTTGCGAAATAAATTCTCGACAGTATATTATTAGTAATTTTTTGAAATGATATTTGCTGCTAAAATGTACACATGCGGTTGTAACACATCTCGTTAGATACGTTTGTTTACTCTTTGAATATCTTCATTTTAAGCAAAATGGTTGGTTGTATTCGTATAGATTTCTTAGCCATTAGACACGTAATTAGGTTTCGACACATCCAGAACCGAATTTGAAAACTGACTGGTTAGTATAATGAAATGTGCTGACACTGCCAGCTGTTGAACCTGCCCAAAAGCAGTGTTGTTTATTCTGTTCGGTCTAACAAATAAACAAAAATAAGAACAAAATTTCTGAGAGTTGATGCAGCTGCTCAAAGTATGCACTGAATATATGATTTTACTGAGAAGCGGATTATTGTGGTGTCAAACGATTTTGTTTCGTGTTAAAGAAAAACTGATTATGTCATTACGCCGGATCCGCAGTACTATTTCACATCAACGGATTATTTAAATTAAACGTTTTCATGTTCGACGATTGTCACTGCTCTAACATCAAAACATGACGACTTAGGGTGCGATGAGACAGCCAACATAAGGTCTGCAATGCAATAATAATTCACAAAAAAACGAGTTACGTTTATTTGGCTGCAATAAATCAATACTAATTTGAGAACAGTTTGCGTAAATGAAAGCTACAAGACAAACATATGCAATAATCGTCACTCGTGGCGTGAAAAACATTTCCAAGATATTCCTTCATTCATTTTCTCTGATACTGGGGTTGCTATTAAGAAAGAGAAGAGCATTAACATTGTCCGGATCCAGAACTTCTCGTCGCGCACTTAGAATGAAACTTGCAAAACTAAAATTTTTCTCTGATGCGAAGCTGGATGATTATACACACAAAATTTTTCTGGCTATCTTCTGGAAAATCGGAAACATCTGTGCGTTTTCGTTCCAACCATAAACTACATTTTTGACTAATTTCCAATTCTGGTAACAAAATACTTATCTAACTTTTCAGTGGGAGTCGGACTGTCGCCAATATCTGCTCACAAAGCAAACTTCTGTGCTTTTGCTCATGGTGGTAAAACAAATACTTTTAATATACCGTTTGACAAATCATCAGAATGTAGAAGAACTACTGGAAGAAAGCAAAAACCAAAACAAAAAAAAAAAAACAGACAAATTTTCCGTTCTTAAAAACACTGGAATTATTTTCCAGCATTTGAGGACTTCGTCAAAGTTGATCTCAGATTCTACGTGGGCAGTCTGACGAACAGTTCACGTATATTTGGCTTCTATTTAGGTGATAATATACCTGAAAGAACCGTCTTTTCTGTGGCCGAATTTAGTTCTATTTGGCAGACAACTCTTCATGAGGGACCGTCCTTTTGTGAGTGGTCACTCGAAATATTGATGTAATAGTTACTGAATTGTATGCTTTACCTCTCCCATAACTTCACGCATTTGAGGTCCAGAAATTATTTTCAGATGGCGAAATGGTGCCTTTCCCTCTAGCATAATTTTTTCAGGCGGATTCGCAATATTTATTTCAGAAGGTTCTCCGTCTTGATGTTCTTTGCTTGTGCTTCAGTAGCTTCATCTTCCATGGCAACAGGAAGCGCAGCGTAGGTGATTTTTCCGCTCCCAGTTCTTTTGAGCTCTCCTTGAAGGAATGTATGAAATATCCCTGCTTTACAATTCCTCGAATAATTTACGTGCTAATGAATACCAGTATAATATAAAAACACAACGGCTGAAACACCGTAAGAACATAAATCAATTCGTCCGTCAACGTGATGTCAATCCTTCTATTCTCTCTATTTCTCGTTTCTCAGAGAGCTTTTTACACAATACCAAATACTGCCTTTTGACGGATTTGTCAATCGTGTTTCCAGCGAGTATCGTTCGACTGCTCCAGTGTTCTCTCTAGGCTATCAAAAGGCCTATTTGCTATGGAAATGTCACAAGTTCCTTCACTGCAGTCGGAACAAAATGAAGTTGCGGGAAATTGTATGACATACACCGCGCATTAAAAGCGTTTCTTAGCAATGTGTTTAGCATGTGACAGGAACAATACAGTCCAGAATATCCACAAGAGCAGCGTTAGTGTTGTCACCTTGGTCAGTCGTAAAAGCTACATCTTTTGAGATAAATCGTCTCAAAAATTCCTTTCTGATATTTTCATCTGTTTTAAACTCATCTGCAAACCGGGTCGTAAACAAGAAGAGTGGTCTGAGGTCCCAATTAACAAAATAAAGAACTGTCAGGTAATGAACCCTTTTTGCGCTACTAACCAACAAAACTGTGTCGCCTTGCATTATTACTTCAGGCTGTCCGCCCCTGGTAGCTGAGTGGTTAGCGCGACAGAATGCCAATCCTAAGGGCCCAGGTTCGATTCCCGACCGCGTCGGACATTTTCTCCAATCAGGGACTGGGTGTTGTGCAGTCCTAATCATCACCGTTTCATCCCTATCGAGGAGCAAGGCGCCGAAGTGGCGTCAAATCTAAAGACTTGCACCTGGCGAACGGTCTACCCGACGGGAGGCCCTACTCACACAACATATACTTAGGTCTAATTTCCTTTCTAAGATTTTTCTGTGATGTGTTGTGTGAGACAGTTGTGGGGTGAGGCATAATAGGTTTTGCGGATACTTTTCCATGAGTCGCATTGGATCAGGCTCTATGGTTCTATAGTCACCAGCCACTAGTTTTCGTTTTATTTTCCGTTTTCTTGATATCTTTGCTTTCTTTTCGAAGCACTTGCAATTTCCGCAATCATCTTCTATATACTAAGATAACATGAAAGTCTCTTATACCGTCACTTCTGTTTGACACATAATAAGACAAAGTATCTTTGCAAAAGATTAAATACGGACTTTCGTAAACAATATCCTAGAATTTATTAACGATTCGCGATTCATTTATGTGTCCGTCGCAGCACGATTGCTACTTATTGTGTTGGACCCGCTGTGTTAGAAGGCATCCATTTTAGAAGTATGGAGACGTCACAATGTTGTACAGCTGCCGCCATCCTGATTATACAAATTAAAACAGCTTAAACCGTTTGCATGAAAATAGCCGAGGCGATTAGTGTCATTAGGTAAGGCAACTAATTAGCCGATGTGTGAAATGACGGCAACGAACTAAGAAGCAATATGTTGCAAAAATACAAAATGCCAGTCTTTCTACGAGTGCTTTTGCAAAGTCGAATGCTCCTTTGGATTAAACTCTAAAAGTTAGACTCCAAGATTTCAGACACAATACGTGTTTGTGGGTAAGACAACAAAAATGACAATACATTTAGAGAGGAAGATGGTCTCTGTCTGCTAACGATCTACACCGAAGTGCCAGAGAAACTGGTATAGGCGTGCGTATTCAAAAAAACGTTCAAATGTGTGTGAAATCTTCTGGGACATAACTGCTAAGGACATCAGTCCCTAAGCTTCCACACTACTTACGCTAAATTATCCTAAGGACAAACACAGACACACCCATGCCACACCTCCGCCGGGACCAGCCGCGCAGTCCATGGCTGCAGCGCCTTTGCCCGCCTACTTTTTTTTTTTTTTATCTCATTTTTGTTCGCTTTCGTTCGTTGCATCTGCTCGGAGCGGACGTCGTAAGACATCCGTTTAAGTTCGTTGTTGATGGATTAACTCAGTTTTTTTTATTACAGAGGGCTGCTAACCCTCTGACCGAACACGCTGAGCTGAGCTACCGTACCGGCGCTCGGCTAATACTGCGAGGCATGCGTATTGAAATATGTAAACAGGCAGAATACGGCGCTGCGGTCGGCAACGCCTATACAAGACAATATGTGTCTGGTGCAGCTGTTAGCTCGGTTACGTTACCAAGCTTTAAATGAATTTGAACGTGGTGTTATAGTCGGCGCACGAGCGATGGGACACAGCATCTCCGAGACAGTAAGGAAGTGGGGATTTTCCCTTACGACCATTTCGCGAGTGTGCCGTGAATATCAGGAATCCGGTAAAACATCAAACCTCCGATATCACTGCGGCCGGAAATAGATCCTGCAAGAACGGGACCAACGAAGACTGATGAGAATCGTTCAGTGTGACAGAAGCGCAGCCACTCCGCAAATTGCTGCAGATTTCAATGCTGGGCCATCAACACGTACCAGCGTGCGAACCATTCAACGAAACATAATCGCTATGGGCTTTCTGAGCCGAAGACCCAAACGTGTACCCTTGATGACTGCACGACACAAAGCTTTTACGCCTCCCCTGGGCCCGTCGACACCGACATTGGATCGCTGATGAGTGGAAACATATTTCCTGGTCTGACGGGTCTCGTTTTAAATTACACTCCTGGAAATTGAAATAAGAACACTGTGAATTCATTGTCCCAGGAAGAGGAAACTTTATTGACACATTCCTGGGGTCAGATACATCACATGATCACACTGACAGAACCACAGGCACATAGACAAAGGCAACAGAGCATGCACAATGTCGGCACTAGTACAGTGTATATCCACCTTTCGCAGCAATGCAGGCTGCTATTCTCCCATGGAGACGATCGTAGAGATGCTGGATGTAGTCCTGTGGAACGGCTTGCCATGCCATTTCCACCTGGCGCCTCAGTTGGACCAGCGTTCGTGCTGGACGTGCAGACCGCGTGAGACGACGCTTCATCCAGTCCCAAACATGCTCAATGGGGGACAGATCCGGAGATCTTGCTGGCCAGGGTAGTTGACTTACACCTTCTAGAGCACGTTGGGTGGCACGGGATACATGCGGACGTGCATTGTCCTGTTGGAACAGCAAGTTCCCTTGCCGGTCTAGAACGATGGGTTCGATGACGGTTTGGATGTACCGTGCACTATTCAGTGTCCCCTCGACGATCACCAGTGGTGTACGGCCAGTGTAGGAGATCGCTCCCCACACCATGATGCCGGGTGTTGGCCCTGTGTGCCTCGGTCGTATGCAGTCCTGATTGTGGCGCTCACCTGCACGGCGCCAAACACGCATACGACCATCATTGGCACCAAGGCAGAAGCGACTCTCATCGCTGAAGACGACACGTCTCCATTCGTCCCTCCATTCACGCCTGTCGCGGCACCACTGGAGGCGGGCTGCACGATGTTGGGGCGTGAGCGGAAGACGGCCTAACGGTGTGCGGGACCGTAGCCCAGCTTCATGGAGACGGTTGCGAATGGTCCTCGCCGATACCCCAGGAGCAACAGTGTCCCTAATTTGCTGGGAAGTGGCGGTGCGGTCCCCTACGGCACTGCGTAGGATCCTACGGTCTTGGCGTGCATCCGTGCGTCGCTGCGGTCCGGTCCCAGGTCGACGGGCACGTGCACCTTCCGCCGACCACTGGCGACAACATCGATGTACTGTGGAGACCTCACGCCCCAAGTGTTGAGCAATTCGGCGGTACGTCCACCCGGCCTCCCGCATGCCCACTATACGCCCTCGCTCAAAGTCCGTCAACTGCACATATAGTTCACGTCCACGCTGTCGCGGCATGCTACCAGTGTTAAAGACTGCGATGGAGCTCCGTATGCCACGGCAAACTGGCTGACACTGACGGCCGCGGTGCACAAATGCTGCGCAGCTAGCGCCATTCGACGGCCAACACCGCGGTTCCTGGTGTGTCCGCTGTGCCGTGCGTGTGATCATTGCTTGTACAGCCCTCTCGCAGTGTCCGGAGCAAGTATGGTGGGTCTGACACACCGGTGTCAATGTGTTCTTTTTTCCATTTCCAGGAGTGTATATCGAGAGGATGAACGTGTACGGGTATGGAGACAACCTCATGAATCCGTGGACACTGTTCAAGCTGGTGGAGGCTCTGTAACGTTGTGGGGGGTGTGCAGTAGGAGTGATATGGGACCGCTGATACGCCGAGGCACGACTCTGACAGGTGACACGTACGTAAGCATCCTGTCTGATCACCTGCATCCATTCATGTCCATTGTGCATTCCGACGGACTTGGGCAATTCCAGCAAGACAATGCGACACCCCAAACGCCCAGCATTGCTACAGAGTAACTCCAGGAACACTATTCTGAGTTTAAACACTTCCGCTGGTCACCTAACTCTCCAGACATGAACATTATTGAGCATATCTGGGATGCCTTGCAACGTGTTGTTCAGAAGAGATCTCGAATCCCTCATAGTCTTACGGATTTGTGGACAGTCCTGCAGGATTCATTGTGTCACTTCCCTCCAGCGATACTTCAGACAGTAGTTGAGTCCATGTCACGTCTTGTTGTGGCACTTCTGCGTGCTTGCCGGGGCCCTATACGATATTAGGCAGATGTACCACTTTCATTGGTTCTTCAGTGTAGAGTGCACGTGAAATAATATATTTAGGTCTATATACGGGAAGAAAACGGCGTCAGAGAAACGAAAATCGAGAAAAGACACGAACGTATTATTGTATGACTGTGTACATCGAAGTAATAAAAGCAGCTGACTTATAACTGAAGCCAGCCCAAATGGCCGAGCGGTTCTAGGCGCTACAGTCTGGAACCGTGCGACCGCTACGGTCGCAGGTTCGAATCCTGCCTCGGGCGTGGATGTGTGTGATGTCCTTAGGCTAGTTAGGTTTAAGTAGTTCTAAGTTCTAGGGGACTGATGACCTCAGAAGTTAAGTCCCATAGTGCTCAGAGCCATTTGAACCATTTATAATTGAATGACAGATGCAAATGCATCTAATGAAATTAATAATAGTTCACCGCTGTAATAGGAAGATATGTAAACAAACATCCTACTAAATTTGTCGATGTTTCGACGCAGAGTCGTTAATAAAAGTAATTTCCTTTGGTAAATACCGAATCAGATCTCATGCCGGCACCCTCAATTCACAACTAAAGCCAGTCTTTGATTCTTTGTTTCCTGACCTAACGTATTTGCCTCTATTTTTTTTAATCAAGAATTTGTCAACTTATATGAAGGGCTTATTTCAGTAGTGGTTCAAGTCCATTTTTGTTCCTTCTGAAAAATCTGCAGTTGAGATACCAGAAATATTCAGATTATCTTTACTGTCAGATTATCTTTGTTTCACATTCCATGCGGTATTTCTTTCGTATGTTAGATATTTGATTATGTGTTAACTCTTCTTATATCCTGAGTCGTACCATTGTTTTTTCTTTTCCCATAATGCATACAACTTTGGAAAAATTTAAAGTCCTATGTACAAATGGGGCCAGACCTACAATTTCAGCCAATAGTGGCAAGTGCACACCCAGATACACGTAAGACGTCACACTGGGATTTCTTACAATCAAGTTTGTCATATTCCAGCTTTAGACGCTACAAAAACTAAATATAGTTTCAGAAACCGTGGTATGCTAAAATTAAGAAAAAAAATCTAGTAGATGACGCTAATATAAACTAAACTGAGCCTTACGACGTGGCAGCGGCGTGTAGATGCTGCATGTGATGACTGAAACGTTCTTCCCAATACAGCTCTAAATAATACTAGATGAGGCGACGCACACGACATGTAGTTTTGATTAAATTGTCAGAGTAAAATTTTATTAGTGAAATAGAATTACACAAATTAACGATAAAATGAAATAAGTGTTGCCTGTGGTGGGAATAAGAGAGAAAATACTGTGCGGAGCAGCCTAGCTTGTGCAGTGACATCGTGGTCTGGCTTCGCCGGACAGTCTACTGGCCACTGCGGAGCAGGGCGGTGTCAGCTCGTGAAGGTCTGATATGAGATGGCTGCCGCAGCCCACTGCACTCGGTTCACAGACCCAACCTGGTGCCCTATTCTGTATCGTTCATACCGATCGGTGTAGTAGGTTAATCTCGGTAGTGACGTCATTTTCGGTTCTTTATCGAAATATCCTATTCAGTAAGCTCCTGAGACTTGTTACCGAACGGTACTCCCACTGATTTTACGACAATTGTACCGAGAGGTTTTGGATTTCGGTCTGGCCCTGTCGATCGGTGAGCTGTGGTTTACGTACCCCTACAATTTGTTATTTTAAACATATTTAGCGGCTTTAGCTTTGGATTTAGTGATTGTGTTACTAAAAAATCACCAGAGGACGCATCCAGTTGGAAAGTGAGTTCGTAATAAACTGTTTTCCTTTGATAGAAATATGGTTAGGTTAGGTTGTTACTGTGAATGATTACATAAAAAAAAGTTTTCGGTCAATATTCTCTCAAAACACGTATTATTTTTATGCAAATAAGAGTTTAAAGATCATTAAGTATCAAGACATCGGCTCTGCTTACGTATATTACATGAGTGTGAACTGACGTTACTAGTGCATTTGTGTACTTTTTCCCACAAATGGGTCAGTAATTATCGAAACGTGTTTACAACTTTCAAGTAACAATGGAAAGCAATTACGTGAAGCCTGATATTGGAAACCTTCCAAACTATCACGCTTTTATGACTTACGCAGCACCGTTTGGCAACAGTCAGCCTAGTTCCTCTACACAATACTATAACAAATGAGCACTGCATGTCTGTTGTTTGGCGTGGCCAAGTGGTTAGTGTGTGGGAATGCAATACGAAAGGTCAAGGGTTCGCACATGGGTGAATGCAAAAACTTGTTTTCCTCTTCATATATGCAACACGTTCTGAGACATTGTTATTCGTGTGAGTTAAAATTTTTCTCCAGCATTCATTATTACTTACATGTAAGAGCGCACTTCCACAGTAATGATTTCGTGATTTCTGTGTGTTTAAAATACGAAATATGAAATTGTTGGAGGTGAAATTGCTGTGAGTGAAACAGCCGACAGTGACCTTTATATTTTTTCTTGTCAGAAATAATTCACCATTTTTTCCGAATATGTAGCGATTTCCGAGTATACTGTTAGACAGGAATCTAAGAGCAGAACTTAAATTAGTAGGAATATAACTAGTAGCAGTCATCTTCTTAATCTTGCTTGTCACAAGTATTTATCTGAGATCGAATCCTCAACCACAGTAGACAGAGATGAAAGATCTCTGCCGTAATATTTTTAGACTGTAGCACCATATACGAAACATTTTCATTCATGAGATGCGTGTTACAAACTTCGACGAACTGCAGGAGCTCTGGAAAATACGGTTTTTTTTTCAATTTTTGTTTTTAAGACCCAAATCGTTGACGCATCATATAGCGAAGTGGACTACTTAATAATTTGGATATCTATCTTGTTATTCTTTGAAACTCTCAGAATCAATTTTTCGGGTGTTTTTATAGATGTATTAGTACAATGTGGTACTACACACTATTCCTAACTTAATTTCCGAAACGTAAAATCTAAAACACGATGTCAGTGTGAATGAGAATAAGATGACATAATGCGGCATTTACGACAATATGCAGAATACTGTCAAATACGCTATCGTTTTTATGCATGCATGGAAACATGCGGTCAGAGAAACTGTAAAAATTTTTATGCATTTCAGCTGAGAATCATGGAAATGGATATACTGTGCCTGATACTCTTAAGGAGGAGGCAAGAGCGATGAAGGCGGGCACGTCAGCTCGATGGAATGCGGCGTCATGCGTAAACGCAGTTTTCGGTACTTCGGAGAATAGCGCGGCTGTGTCTTCTGCTATCCGCATAGCGCTGTGTGCGCTGCAGTACACATGCATGGATCTGCGGCCACTTGCTTTTGATTGGCTTGCGCGACAACAGCGCTTCGGTTCTCTAGACCCGAACGGTATCGCTACCGAAATGCTTACTGAATAACGCAAGAGACTCTAATTCGAGTACTAGACCGTTCGGTGCTATTGAGTATCGAAACGATCGGCACAATGGCGGAAAGATAGAGAATAGGCACCCTGGCCTGTGCGGCGACGTCACAGGCTCGTTTCGTCCGAGACTTCTGATGCCCAGTACCTTGCAGTGGGGCGCCCGCCATGACACGGGCTGCTTTGCAGGACCCTGCTACACGGTGCACCATCAAGCGCATACCACATTCCTCAAAGTGGCGCAAGAGGCATGGGTGAAATTTGAGCCCAATTAGAGGCGACTTAATCGAAAAGTTTACATTTCAAATTCATTTGCACTAACTGGCACAAAAATTCGTGCTGAAGTAAGTGCTGGCTGGTAACCACGCATTCGCAGTTACTTCGCAAATGGCTCGCTTGCGGACCCACATTAACCAGCAGATTTATTAATGTATTGTCGCTTACTTCTACCTATGTCAATTTTCGCTGTTAATTATTCTGTACCCAACACTTACTCGCAGCCGGATTTTCGCCATGACTCATCGTCATTCCTATTCTGAGCTATTATAGGTTTTATGCTGTTGTGGTTTTCCAGTCCATCTTTCTAAGACTACACAGACGTGAACCGTGTCAATGAATCAACCTTTTTAGTTGTTGTTGAGCAAAGCTTGACAAATCTTTTGAATTACGTTGCGACTGTCTGTGTAACAAATTTTCAACCTGATGACGAAGAAAGTGAACGGAGAATCACACCGTCGACCGCCGCTACACGAACGTCCCGGAATCAACAGTGAAGCTTGATGATCAGGGGTTGTCGGGCTCTGCTGACAACTGAAGCTGACCAGCTGTGCTGTACTCCACGATGCTGAATTCTGTCTGAGCGTGCGTGCTCCTCACTTAGTGAACAGTCATGTGGGCAAGTCCCTTCAAAGATTTGAGTGATTGCATTGCCCATGAAGCAACAATAGTTTCATTATTCGCGTCTCTGCCTTATTATGTCGTAATGTAGGTAACCACTTATTAAAGGATAACTTTCATGTATTGTCGGCAGCTCGTGGTCTTGCGGTAGCGTTCTCGCTTCCCGCGCGCGGGATCGTGGGTTCGATTCCCGGCGGGATCAGGGATTTTCTCTGCCTCGTGTTGTGTGTCTTTCATCATCAATTCATCATCGTTCTCGCAAGTCGCCGAAGTGGTATGAGCTAAAAAAGTCCTTTTTTTAGGACTTGCAATTTCGGCGTCCGAACACCACGCATGGGGTCTCCCGGCCAACAATGCCGCACGATGATTTCATTTCATTCATTTATTATATTTTGATCGTAGCTTTGATTAGCTCTCTGTAGATTTCAGGAGGTTGTTCTTTTATTTATTTGCATTCGAGGTTTTGTGTGCTCGGTATTTTTTAATTACTCTACATTTTTCCCACAAGTTTGGCAAGTTATTACTCTCGCGATTTAGCAAGTTGTTTATATATGTGTGATGTCTCAATTCCTGCAGTTTCTTCCCGAATAACTCTGCGTTTCGAATTTCTTTGGGTTTCGCGATAGTTTTTTTTATCTCATCCCAAATCTAAGTAGTGTCTCAATACGATCGATTTCTGTGTCGCACCGTATTGCACGTTTTAGAAAGCGGCTTCGCCTTCCCGTGCTGTTCTTATTTTACTTTGCTTCAGGAGGAAAACAGATCTCTCCGGAACTTTTTAAAGTATTGTCCAAATCAAAAGTTTATTAACACCCACAACAGGTCTGGTTTGGATTTTAAGCTGTTGTCAGGTATTACTAACATACACGATTCGCGTCTATGTGCTAAGCCCACTTAGAAACCGAAACAGCCTTGCAGTGGATGTTAATAACTTTTTAATTTGAAAGAAGTTCACTAAAAAAAATTCTTAGCGGCTGTGGAACGCAACGTAGAGAAAATTATGAAAGAAAATAAATCACACTTGTTAGGTGCTTCAAGTAACGCATATCCACACATCCTGGGTGTAGCATCCATTATTTCTCTGTGGCGGCTTCATATGCTGTCTGCCACCATCAACTAATGTGGCACTTTCGACCATTGGGGTAGGAGTATATACCGCACAATTAGGACAAAGTACTTACCAGTCTGAAGCCAAAAACACATTATTACGTAATGTTACGTATTATTCGAAATTTTGTGCTCTTGTCCAGCGCGTGAGCTAACTTATCCAGTCTGCCAGCCGTTGTAGCCGTGCGGTTCTAGGTGCTTCAGTCCGGAACCGCTCTGCTGCTACGGTCGCAGGTTCGAATCCTGCCTCGAGCATTGACGTGTGTGATGTCCTTAGGTTAGTTAGGTTTAAGTAGTTCTAAGTCTAGGGGACTGATGACCTCAGATGTTAAGTCGCATAGTGCTCAGAGCCATTTGAAACATAAATTTAGTCTGCTGTGGAAAACAGGTAGTTTTGGCGGATGTAGGATTCTGAAGCCCAATTCAACGTGACGTTTTTCACATATGTGGAGTATTGCTAGAAATGGAAGTAGGGTAAGCAGTTGGCGATCACATCCACGCAACTACCTAACACATACGTCATACGACTAGTCGCATTTTGTCAGGGTAGCTTTTCTGTTGTCTTCCGTGCAGTAGACTGTGGAAGCCGATACGTGAAACCTCTCGCTCCTGTGGCGGATAGGAAGAAGCGGCACGACGACTTGCCTGGAAGCGGATGTGGATGCGGATGTGGTATCCCAGACATACACATGGCCCGCAGCGTGCCCAGTTCTGCGGCTGTAGACTAAATATATAGCAGTAACAGGGCAGCAGGGGCTTCGCGCCATTCATCTTGGTCTGGGAAGCTGCCGGCGGTTCCTTCACACCTGTACGCCTTGCGCCTAGTTGCCCTGTGCCTGTGTTCGCCTCACACGCAAGAAGATGCACGCTTGAACGTCTACTCCTCTTTCTCGACACGTGCGCAAGCGCGATTCCGTTCACACGTTCGCGCGTAGATGGAACCACTCGCGCTGTTCCAATGGCCAGTACAAGGTGGTCCATTGATAGTGACCGGGCCAAATATCACACGAAATAAGCATCAAACGAAGAAACTACAAAGAACGCAACTTGTCTAGCTTGAAGGGGGAAACCAGATGGCGGTATGGTTGGCACGCTAGATGGCGCTGCCATGGGTCAAACGGATATCAACTGCGTTTTTTTAAAAAATAGGAACCCCCATTTTTTATTACATATTCGTGTAGTACGTAAAGAAATATGAATGTTTTAGTTGGACCACTTTTTTCGCTTTGTGATAGGTGGCACTATAATAGTCACAAACGCATAAGTACGTGGTATCACGTAACATTACGCCAGTGCGGACGGTATTTGCTTCGTGATACATTACCCGTGTTAAAATGGACCGTTTACCAATTGCGGAAAAGGTCGCTATCGTGTTGATGTATGGCTATTGTGATCAAAATGCCCAACGGGCGTGTGCTATGTATGCTGTTCGGTATCCTGGACGACATCATCCAAGTGTCCGGACCGTTCGCCGGATAGTTACGTTATTTAAGCAAACAGAAAGTGTTCAGCCGCATGTGAAACGTCAACCACGAGCTGCAACAAATGATGATGCCCAAGTAGGTGTTTTAGCTGCTGTCGCGGCTAATCCGCACATCAGTAACAGACAAATTGCGCGAGAATCGGCAATCTCAAAAACGTCGGTGTTGAGAATGCGACATCAACATCGATTGCACCCGTACCATATTTCTATGCACCAGGAATTGCATGGCGACGCCTTTGAACGTCGTGTACAGTTCTGCCACTGGGCACAAGAGAAATTACGGAACGATGACAGATTTTTTGCACGCGTTCTATTTAGCAACGAAGCGTCATTCACAAACAGCGGTAATGTAAACCGGCATAATATACGCTATTGTGCAACGGAAAATCCACGATGGCTGCGACAAGTGGAACATCAGCGACCTTGGCGGGTTAATGTATGGTGCGGCATTACGGGAGGAAGGATAATTGGCCCCCATTTTATCGATGGCAATGTAAATGGTGCAATGTATGCTGATTTCCTTCGTAATGTTCTACCGATGTTACTACAAGATGTTTCACTACATGACAGAATGGCGTTGTACTTCCAACATGATGGATGTCCGGCACATAGCTCGCGTGCGGTTGAAGCTGTATTGAATAGTATATTTCATGACAGGTGGATTGGTCGTCGAAGCATCATGCCATGGCCCGCACGTTCACCAGATCTGACGTCCCCGGATTTCTTTCTGAGGGGAAAGTTGAAAGATATTTGCCATCGTAATCCACCGACTACGTCTGACAACATGCGTCAGCGCATTGTCAATGCATGTGCGAACACTACGGAAGGCGAACTACTCGCTGTTGAGACGAATGTCGTTACACGTATTGCCAAATGCATTGAGGTTGACGGACATCATTTTGAGCATTTATTGCATTAATGTGGTATTTACAGGTAATCACGCTGTAACAGCATGCGTTCTCAGAAATGATAATTTCACAAAGGTACATGTATCACATTGGAACAACTGAAATAAAATGTTCAAATGTACCTACGTTATGTATTTTAATTTAGAAAACCTACCTGTTACCAACTGTTCGTCTAAAATTGTGAGCCATATGTTTGTGACTATTACAGCGCCATCTATCACAAAGCGAAAAAAGTGGTCCAACTAAAATATTCATATTTCTTTACGTACTACACGAAAATGTAATAAAAAGGGGAGGGGGTTCCTATTTAAAAAAAAAAAAAACGCAGTTGATATCCGTTTGACCTATGGCATCGCCATCTAGCGGGCCAACCATAGCGCTATCTGGTTTCCCCCTTCACGCTAGACTAGTTTCTTCCTTTGTAGTTTTTTCGTTTGACGCTTATTTCGTGAGATATTTGGCCCGGTCACGATCAATGGACCACCCTGTATATTCGCTTTGCCGGAAGAGCTGTCGCCACAGCCTGTGCATTCCGAGACGAAGACGAAATCGTAGAAATAAGACCGTATGATTGTGTATTTAACACTTTTCACTTAATACGTGTGTGAGCCTGCTGGAAGACATAAAGATGACAATGACTACCGTATCTAGTACCTGCATTCGTGATTTCGAAGTAATATTTCATTCTGTTTGGCCACAACAGAAAATAAAAAATACGGAGAGGCTATATCTATAGCGACTAAGTTAGTTCTGCCACTTCGAATTCTTTTTACCGGGAACCGGTAAAGCATTTTGAAGTTCCAGTTCGAATTATCTGCTGCATCGAAAAGTAAGATCAACCAAGAAGTGTTCCAGGCTCTGCTGAAATGCCTGGGAACTACACTAATTCTGCTTGATGAGCACTTAGCGGGTTTTTCTCCGGAAAACGAAACTCTTATACTGAAGGTCCAAAGAAACTGGTATAGGCATACGTATTCAAATACAGATATACACTACTGGCCATTAAAATTGCTACACCAAGAAGAAATGCAGATGATAAAAGTGTATTCATTGGACAAATATATTATACTAGAACTGACATGTGATTACATTTTCACGCAGTTTGGGTGCATAGATCCTGAGAAATCAGTACCCAAAACAACCACCTCTGGTGGTAATAACGGCCTTGATACGCCTGGGCATTGAGTAAAACAGAGCTTGGATGGCGTTTACAGGTACAGCTGCCCATGCAGCTTCAACACGATACCACAGTTCATCAAGAGTAGTGACTGGCGTAGTGTGACAAGCCAGTTGCTCGGCCATAATTGACCAGACGTTTTCAGTTGGTGAGAGATCTTGAGAATGTGCTGGCCAGGGCAGCAGTCGAACATTACCTATCCAGAAAGACCCGTACAGGACCTGCGACAAGCGGTCGTGCATTATCCTGCTGAAATTTAGGGTTTCGCAGGGATCGAATCAAGGGTAGAGCCACGGGTCGTAACACATCTGAACTGTAGCATCCACTGTTCAAAGCGACCAAGATGTGACCGAGACTTGTAACCAGTATGGCAATGACGAATACACGCTTCCAATGTGCGTTCACCGCGATGTCGCCAAACACGGATGCGACCATCATGATGCTGTAAACAGAACCTGGATTGATCCGAAAAAATGACGTTTTGCCATTCGTGCACCCAGTTTCGTCGTTGAGTACACCATTGCAAGCGCTCCTGTCTGTGATGCAGCGCCAAGGGTAACCGCAGCCATGGTCTCCGAGCTGATAGTCCATGCTGCTACAAACGTCGTCGAACTGTTCGTGCAGATGGTTATTGTCTTGCAAACGTCCCCATCTGTTGACTCAGGAGTCGAGACGTGGGGGCATGATCCGTTACAGCCATGCGGATAAGATGCCTGTCATCTCGACTGCTAGTGATACGAGGCTGCTGGGATCCATATTACCCTCCTGAACAAACCGATTGCATATTCGGCTAACAGTCATTGGATCTCAACCAACGCGAGCAGCAAAGTCGCGATACGATAAACAGCAATCGCGATAGGCTACAATCCGACCTTTATCAAAGTCGGAAACGTGATGGTACGCATAGTCCTCCTTACACAAGGCATCACAACAATATTTCACCAGGCAACGCCGGTCAACTGCTGTTTGTGTATGAGAAATCGATTGGAAACTTTCCTCATGTCAGCACGTTATAGCTGTCGCCACCGGCGCCAACCTTGTGTTAATGCTCTCAAAAGCTAATCATTTGCATATCACAGCATCTTTTTCCTGTGGGTTAAATTTCGCGTCTGTAGCACGTCATCTTCGTGGTGTAGCAATTTTAATGGCCAGTAGTGTATGTAAAATAAACAGAATACGGCGCTGTGGTCGGCAACGCCTGTACGATGCAACAAGTGTCTGACACAGTTGTTAGATCGGTTACTGCTGTTACCTTGACAGGTTATCAAGATTTAAGTGAGTTTGAACGTGGTGATATAGTCCGCTCACGAGCGATGGGACACAGTGTTTCCGAGGTAGTGATGAAGTAGCGACTTTCCCATACGTCCATTTCACGAGTGTATCATGAATATCAGGAACATAAAATCTCCGACATCGCTGCGGCCGGAAAAAGATCCTGTAAGAACGGGACCAACGACGACTGAAGAGAATCGTTCAACGTGACCGAAGTGCAACGCTTCCGGCTGCAGATTTGGATGCTAGGCCATCTACAAAGTTAGCGTGCGAACCATTCAACGAAACATCATCGATGAAGTGCTGAGTGCTATTGACAAGGGATTTCAGATCGATTCCGTATTTCTTGGTTTCCGGAAGGCTTTTGACACTGTACCACACAAGCGGCTCGTAGTGAAATTGCGTGCTTATGGAATATCGTCTCAGTTATGTGACTGGATCTGTGATTTCCTGTCACAGTTCGTAGTAATTGACGGAAAGTCATCGAGTAAAAGAGAAGTGATTTCTGGCGTTCCCCAAGGTAGTGCTATAGGCCCTTTGCTGTTCCTTACCTTTATAAACGATTTGGGAGACAATCTGAGCAGCCGTCTTCGGTTGTTTGCAGATGACGCTGTCGTTTATCGATTAATAAAGTCATCAGAAGATCAAAATAAACTGCAAAACGATTTAGAAGAAATATCGGAATGGTGCGAAAAGTGGCAATTGACCTTAAATAACAAAAAGTGTGAGGTCATTCACATGAGTGCTAAAAGGAACTCGTTAAACTTCGGTTACACGATAAATCAGTCTAATCTAAAAGCCGTAAATTCAACTAAATACCTAGGTCTTACAATTACGAACAACTGAAATTGGAAGGAACACATAGAAAATGTTGTGGGGAAGGCTAACCAAAGACCGTGTTTTATTGGCAAGACACTTAGAAAATTAAAAGGAAGGTCAGCGTTGGTCGTAATATTGATGTTTTATTGATAGCAGAATCGATTTTCGATCACATAGTGATCATCTTCCGTGCTGAACACATTAAACTCAGACAGTGGATCAAGTTATCAATAACCAAAACCGGGAAGCGATCACAATTTTCTCAGTTTTGGTTATTGATAACTTGATCCACTGTCTGAGTTTAATGTGTACAGCACCGAAGATGATCACTATGTGATCGAAAATCGATTCTGCTATCAATAAAACATCAATATTACGACCAACGTTGACCTTCCTTTTAATATAACATATATGGTCGTGGTGCACACAGCACTCCATGGAGTCGCCAATCAGAAAATGTAACAGATCCGCTACGCTACACTTGTCCGTCCTCTTTTAGAATACTGCTGCGCGGTGTGGGATCATTACCAGATAGGACTGACGGATTACATCGAAAAAGTTCAAAGAAAGGCAGCACGTTTTGTATTATCGCGAAATATGGGAGACAGCGTCACAGAAATGATACAGGATTTGGGATGGACATCATTAAAAGAAAGGCGTTTTTCGTTGCGACGGAATCTTCTCACGAAATTTCAATCACCATCTTTCTCCTCCGAATGCGAAAATATTTTATTGACACAGACTTACATAGGGAGGAACGATCACCAAGATAAAATAAGGAAAATCAGAGCTCGTACGGAAAGATATAGGTGTTCATTCTTTCCGCGCGCTATACGTGATTGGAATAATAGAGAATTGTGAAGGTGGTTCGATGAACCCTCTGCCAGGTACTTAAATGTGATTTTCATAGTATCCATGTAGATGTAGATATAGGCTTTCGGAGCCGAAGGCCCACTCGTGTATCCTTGATACTGCACGACACAATGCTTTACGCATCCCCTGGGCCCGTCATCACCAATATTGGACTGTTGATGCCTGGAAGCATGTTGCCTGGTCGGACGAATCTCGTTTCAGATTGTATCGATAAGATGGACGTGTACGGGTATGGAGAAAAGCTCACGAATCCATGGACCCAGCATGTCAGCAGAGGACTGTTCAAGCTGGTGGAGGCTCTTAATGGTGTGGGACATGCGCAGTTGGAATGATGTGGGACCCCTGATACTTCTAGATACGACTCGGACAGGTGGCACGTACGTAAGCATCCTGTCTGATCACCTGGATCCAGTGATCTCCACTCTGCACTCCAACGGACTTGGGATTGGATCCAGGAACACTCTTCTAAGTTTAGATAATTCCACTGGCCACCGAATTCCAGAGACATGAATATTATTGAGCGTATCTGGCATGCCTTGCAACATGCTGTTCAGAAGAGATCTTCACCTCCCTGCGGGATTCGTGGTGTCTGCGTGCTCGCGGGGGCCCTACACGGTGTGCCAGGTGTACCAGTTTCTTCGGCTCTTCAGGGTATTTAATGCTCAACGTTTGCAGTCAATAGTCTGAGAATATCTGTTTAGTTCTAAACATACAACACTGTAGACGAATATGGGAAGGTAGCGCTGAAAGGATAATCCGTTTTCTTTTACATCGGTCAAATCCCGTGTGTGTGTGTATGTGTGTGTGTGTCTGGCGCTGAGCGATGACAGACGGCCTCATTTTGTACAAAAGTTTAATTAGATTTTTTTTACTTTCACTTTAGGGTTCCGTATCAGTCAGTAAAAACGGAATACTTATAAGATCACTGTTTTGCCCGGCAGTCTGTCTACCTGTTTGTCTGTCCGATTGTTAAGGCTCCTCTTCCTCACGAATGGGCAGATGTATCAAGTTTAAATTTATATTACATACTGAGGTATAGGGTCTTTTCGCGGTGTAAAAACTTTAAGCATCCAAGCGAGTGTAATCAAAAGATACGGGCATTCTTTTCATTCTCGCAAATTTACTCATCGAAACCTATAATCATGAAATTTGTCAGTACGCAAGATTTCACACTACAAGTAAAGAAAAATTCGAAAACTGATAATTTACAATTATATCTCTGTAAAAATACCTTTTTGTTATTGCAAACCTACATTGCGCTTGTAATTTATCAAAAATCTCAGGAACTTCTCTAGAAATTTTGATATGGTTTTCAGTAACATGTGGAGTGATTGACGAGAATGGAATGTGTGTAATTGCTGAAAGGAAGGAGTAACTACAGCCGTAATTTTTCCCGAGGGGATGCAGCTCTACTGTGTGCTTATATGATGATGGCATCCTCTTGGGTAAAATATTCCGGAGGTAAAATAGTCTCCCATTCGGAACTCTGGGCGAGGACTACTCATGTCCAAGATGCTACTCCAGGCGGGTGTGAAAATGAATGTGCGCGACGGAAAATTATAAACGCTAAAATGATGATTTGACCCTGTCTGACTACCCCCCGAAGCAGATCTTAGGATCTCTTAATGCTCATTTTTTACATATAAATTACAATCTAAACATAAATGAATGATGAAGGCAACTAATACTACTAAATGATAAACGTTGTTGTTCAATATGTTTATTAAAGATTAAAATCACTCTTTAAGTACAATTGTCTATATTTTCTAACTAAAATTATTAATCAATTGCCCAGCTCTGCCCCTTATTATGACTGCGAGGTCTAATATCACTAACGTGAAATGACTGACATCATATACGTACCAAACGCTAGACGACACTACTTTCAAAGATGATCTACGGTGGTGTGGAACCTCAGTGGAAATAAACTAACGTGATCGCAGCTGTTTAGCTTTACAGCCCTAATAAGCCAAAGCAATTTGTGATATCACCGTATGTATTGCGTCCGGTGCATCGAAGTGATGGTTTTCGTACTTGTCAGCTGCAATGGAAGCACTCCAGCCACAAATAAACTCTTTCAATCACTAGGTCGGCATGAGGCGGTCCTCTGACAAATATACTTTAATCTCCTCTCTGTGTTCTACAGACGAGAAACGCGAGCTCCCAGCCGCATGGATGGAGTCCAGATAACGTCTCAACGTAAGACGAAGTTCTCTCAATTACTGACCGCTGCATACTCGACGACGACTTCCAACCCGGAGGTGAAGTCCAGAATCGTATAGGTTCGCAACGGTACAGTGCCTAACTGTTCTAACTATAAACTCTCCTGAGAGCAAAGACAGCAAGTCCATCTGTACCAACAAAGCTGACGCCGAGCGACCGTCACACACGAGCGCTCACAACGGAAGACCTCGTCTCTCCACCGCTGGCTTCCCAGCAAGGCTCGGCTCCCCACCCTCGTAATTCCGAAAACGAATCATATTCCCGAAATCACAGAATATTCTCCCTCTGTACAGATTCTTCCGAACGCCGACTAACCATATTTTAGTCTTTTGTCATCCAGCGCGGATGCGAGGAAAAACCTATACTCATACAATGGTACGCTTCCTTGGAAATAACCCAGCCTGCGTGGTTTCTGAGGTGCCGCATCTTCGTTCCTCTCACCTGCGTCCAAGATTTGCAGAGTTCCCTGTTATCCTTCCAGTCCTGCTACAATAGAAGCCGGCTGTCACCCTATAGTGCTCCAGAGCTCAGGTGCCACGACGTCCGTCTAACTACTTCCTGTTTTTAAGCAGGACCAACACCTGTGCGGGCCTTCCAGCCAGAGCTTGAGTTCTGCCTGCTGTTTTATCTCCACTGGCGTTACAACCTCTACTAGTATAGGCAATCATTCATTACGCCGTTCTGTTAATAAAGACACTCCGTCACCTTTCATGCAATAAGCGTTAACAATTATTTACAAGGCGTACGTGACAATGTCAGTCTCCTTTAAATATTCACATATACGATGTACAACCTATCAAATGATACCTAATTGTGGGTGTAGTTCACGGCAAAGTATGTGGACGAGTGCTTGTAAGATGCGAAATTATAGCCACCTTACACAGGAGGACGTCGTTATCAGGAGCAACAAAACTGGATTTCTACGGATCTGAATGTGGAATGTCAGATCCCTTACTCCGGCAGGTAGGTTAGAAAACTTAAAAAGGGAAATGGATATGTTAAAGCTAAATATGGTGGGAATTAGTGAAGTTCGGTGGCGGGAGGAGCAGGACGTCTGGTCAAGTGAATACAGGGTTATAAATACAAAATCAAATAGGGGTAATGCAGGAGTACGCTTACTAATGAATAAGAAAACAGGAATGTGGGCAAGCTACTATGAACAGCATAGTGAATGCATTATCGGTCCCAGATCGACATGATGCCCACACCCATCACAGTAGCACAAGTTTATATGCCAATCAGCTCTGCAGATGATGAAGAAAATAAAGAAATGTATGATGAAATAAAAGAAATTATTCAGATAGATACGAGAGTTTAAAATTTAATAGTCATGGGGGACCGGCATTCGATAGCAGGAAAAGGAAGGAAAGGAAATCTAATAGGTGAATATGGACTAGAGTAGAGGAATGGAAGAGGAAGCCGCCTGGCGGAATTTCGCACAGAACTTAATTTAATCATAGCTGACACTTGGCTTAAGAATCACAAGAAAGGGTTGTGTACATGGAAGAGACCTGGAGACACTGAAAGGTTTCAGATTGATTATTATTTAATGGTTAGACAGAGATTTAGGAACCAGATTTTAAATTGTAAGATATTTCCATGGGCAGATGTGGACTCCAACCGCAATTAATTGGTTATGAACTGCAGATTAAAACTGAAGAAACTGCAAAAAGGCAGGAATTAAAGGCGATGGGACCTGGATAAACTGACTAAACCAGAGGTTGTAGAGGGTTTCAGAGGGAGTATTAGGGAATCGTTGACAAGAACAGGAGAAATGAATACAGTAGAGGAAGAATGGGTAGCTTTGAGAGATGAAGCAGTGAAGGCCGCAGAGGATCAAGTAGGTAGAAAGACGAGAGCTAGTAGAAATCCTTGGGTAACAGAGATATTGAATTTAATCGATGAAAGGAGTAAATCTAAAAATGCAATAAATGAATCGGGCGAAAGGGAATCCAAGAGTCCAAAAAATGAAATCGATAGGAAGTGCAAAATGGCTAAGCAAGAATGGTTAGAGGACAAATATAAGAATGTAGAAGCACATATCACTAGGGGTAAAATAGATATTGTCTACAAGAGAGTTAAAGACACATTCGGAGAAATGGGAACCATCTGTATGAATCTCGAGAGCTCAGATGGGAAACCAGTCCTAAACAAAGAAAGGGAAGCAGAAAGGCGGAAGGAGTATATGGAGGGTCTGTACTAGGGAGATATACTTGGGGGAAATAGTATGTAAATGGAAGAGGACGTAGAGGAAGATGAGAAGGGAGATATGATACTGCGTGAAGAATTTGACAAAGCACTGAAAGACCTAAGTTGAAACAAGGACCCAGGAGTAGACAACATTTCGTTAGATCAGTTAATAGCCTTGGGAGAGCCAGCCGTGACACAACTCTTCCATCTGGTGAACAAGATGTATGAGATAGGTGAAATACCCATAGACATGAAGAAGAATGTAATAATCCCAATTCCAAAGAAAGTAGGTGCCGACAGGTGTGAAAATGGCCGAACTATTGAAACACGTATGTTGTGCGGCAGCGATGCTGAGACATTGTAGAATCTCTGACCAGAGCAGTTGCGCTCGACTCGCAGTAGCGAGCAGTCAGTCAGTCTGCAGTAGTCAGTCCTCAGTAGTGCTTGGAGTCGGTTGCTAGCAGTAGCGAGCAGTCAGTCAGTCAGTCTGCAGTAGTCAGTCCTCAGTAGTGCTTGGAGTCGGTTGCTAGCAGTAGCGGAGAGCAGTCGGCGGGCGTCGGCATCGCAATGGTCGAGATTCAGGACGAGGTATAATTTATTTAAATAAATAATCATGCAGCTTTGCGCTCATCAGATAATGTAACGAACAGTCATTGTAATTTAACTTTCAAAAATCGCCCCCAATAATAATTTTGATTTAAAAGCAATTTTAGAGACAATCATTCAAATTTCCTTCCATTTCCTTTTAACAAAGATTTTCAAAAGGTACTTCCAATGCTTTTCATGCAAGCGCCAGAGAACAATAAGAGCAGAATTTTGACATGCAGTTTCACTAAGGTAAGAAATTTATTCTCGTTTCGCACAGGGCAAACACCGACTTTTCGGTTGAATTGAGTTTAGGTTATCATTACAGTTTCATTATCATGGGATTAGCGTTCATTATTTAATGGGAACTTGTACTTGAGTCAGATAGCGAGCTTTCATTTAATTGTCTTTGCCGTTAATATTTTTGTGGGAGCTTACATTTAGCTCTAGGTCCATTTCATATAATTATTGTTCATTACATTTTTTTTGCGGGAAGGTTACGCTTGGCTCCATTTCTATTAAGTAGTGTCATTTTAAATTTTTGTGGGGAGGTTACACTTGGCGACACCCAGTCCAGGATCGTATTTCGTGAGAATCTTTTGAAAAAAAAAGTCAGATATCTGCTCTTATTTGCTTAGATATAATTAGAATTGGCGCAACGCTTTTACTAATTTGTGACTTTCTTTCTTCAGATCATCGGCAATTAGTTGCTCTGTTGAATTTGTGTGTTGTTTTTGCATTGTGATTATTTCTTTTGTGAATATTTTGTCTATTGTTAAAATGCCGCGAAAGACTGTGAATAGTGTATCGCGAGGTATTTTGAATGAAAATTCCGATTTAAACATGACCGATAGCAATTGTGACGCGCAGAGTAGTGACGACAATGCTATGTTCATTAACAGTCAGTGCGTTCCAACCAATAATGATGATTTTCAGCTTAATGATGAACAAATGAACTCAATTGTCTCCTGTGTTAATTTGACGACAATTGATGACGCGGGGCGTTCTGTTGGAATGAGCGCTGCCCAACTTAACACACCCAGTTTGGAAAATTCAAATAACGAACAGACAAATTTGTCTAATGAAAATGGACAGTGTACTGAAAGTACGACGGATCCATTTAATTCAGAAATAGTGACCGACAGTGAAAATTTAACTGACAAACCTTTGTGTAAATCTCAGAATAACCAAATGATTACAGAAAGCGAAACAGTTCCAGATCCACCATTAAACAGCACGGAGAATAGAGTAGGTAATAATGGGTTGGAACAACTTATGGCAAGATTGCTACAACAACAGAGTGAAAATCTTATACAACACTTTAAAGAAGACAACAAACAGCTTAGTGAACAAATTAGAGCCGTTGCCGCGCAGTGTCACGACACTAAGGAAAAGTTACGCGAAGAAATTGAGACTTGTTCCAAAAAAAATAGTGAAGAAATTAAGTCTGTTGCTCAGGAATTAAGGGAATTGCAAACAGCTGCAACAGAAACACTTAGAGCGGAAATCAGTACAGTCGCTAAACAATGCTCCGAAAAAGCTACACAATTACGCGACGAGTTTAAAACAATGACAGCAGAACTTTCGCGCACAGTGGATGAAAAGATTGATGCGAAGTTCGAACAACAGAACACACAGATTAACGAACGTCTTAGTCTTCACATACAGAACAGTGATACGCGTTTCCGCAAATTTATTGAAGATCAAAATCAAGTAAAACGTCAAGTCATGGAAACAATCACTGCTCAGAGACAGGAAGACAAACGTAAAATGTTTGCGAAGGCAAAAACGTATGTAGACAACAATATTGCTACAGTGTCCGACAAAATTAATACTCTCGAACAGGCGAACACAGAATTAAGTGACGAAATTTCTGACCTAAAATCAAAAACAGATACACACACAGCAGATATTCAAACAGTGACCGATAGACTCGAACAATTAGAGCTAACACAGGATTCCGATGTCGTCAAAGCCGATGTTAGAAAACTGAACGAAACTACAAGTAAATTGCAAAACCAGATTAAGGCCACTGACACTAAAACCGATGATCAGGTTAAAATACTGACTGAAAAATGTGAAGAATTGGCCAGTCGTATTGACGTCATCGAAAATACTAATGACAATAAATCAGACGATACTACACCGGTTTCATTTAATCAAACACCTGAATTTCAAAATTTACAGCAGACAATTAATGAAATTGATTCGTCTAATAACATGTTGCGCAGAAAGTTGTCTAGTTTACAACAGGAAGTAACAGAAATGAAAAGTATTTCAGTTAATAACGCATCACAGCAGACGCCATTTTTCGAGCATTTGTCAGAGTCACGCAGCGCTTATAATGTGAGCAATTTACAGAGACTACGCGACTTAAAATCCGAAAAGCTACGCGACTTAAAACCTGAAAAGATACGCAATTTGAAATCCGAAATGACACAGACAAACAGATTCTCACACAAACCTGAACGTGTTCTCAAATTCAGTGACGAGAACGTAGATTACGAGCAATTTTTATCCGTAAGAAAATTTAAGGAACTTAATAATGACAGAGCACAGGTGCACGATTTGAACTGGTTACGTCGATTTATTTTTGTACTTTCACCGCTATTGCCTGTAATGCAGAAGCTGGCTTTGAACTGGATACGACAATTTATTTTTGTATTTTCATCAACATTGCCTATTTTACAAAAACTGCAATTAGCATGGATACAGCAATTTGCTATTGGATTTTTACCGCTATTGCCTGTAACGTTAAAGCTAAAATTTATTTGCAGTGCGTAATAGACCTCAGGGGATTCATTACGCTTTAATGAATATGTGCCGTAGCGAGCATAGGGCCCCGAGCTGTAGTAGTGCTGTTTTCATCTTTAGTTTTCTGCACTGCTGCCTTCTCTTCTACTATCCTTTATATCTATCAAAACAGCTCTTTAACTTTTGCTCTACCTAGAATTAAGAATATGTACTGAACACCGGATATGACAATTTTACCGAATGTGACAATTTTCAGTAGGCACTCCCGTAATGACAACTAACAACGTAATTTTAATAACAGATAAAATAGTAATCATCAGTATATGTAAAATTAGCAGTAACAGCAACCACATTTTTGGTAACAATAGACGTTTTTCACCACAACGGCATGAAAGTCAGCCGCTTAGCATTCCTGACCAACAATGTAATGTACAAGCTTTAATGTTTCGCCGCGTGCACGTATAGTCCCAGCTACAATAAATAGTAACACAGCAGCAAAGAAATAACTACGTACAGAAAACACAATATTTCAATTCCTATCGCTATGCACCGTATAGGAATGAGTATCACGACAGACGTAAATTTAACGAGCACAATTTTTCAGCGTACATTTAATTGCAGTCGATCTTTTCAGCAGCAAGAACATCAGCAACAACATATCATCACGAATGAAACAGACAATAGGTATCATCTATAGCGTAACACGTCAGTAAGAAATAACAGAGCAGTTTAAATAGTCAAAATACCACAGCATCGTCCCGTAAATAACAGCACGTACGACAAAATTTGACCAGACACAGTACAGGTAGCCTATTCCAGTAACGTAAGCAATACTTATTGACACGCAGAATTTTGTTCACGAGAATGTTATTTGAAATATGCTTTGTTGAATGCACCACTTTTATCGCACCCAGATCTTACACGAAATTTTTCCATTGCCACCGACAGTTCCAACACCGCTTTAGGCGTACACATTTTTCAGGAAATTGAAGAAGATGGCTCAACAGTAATCAAAAACATCGCATTTGCAAGTCGCATTCTGTCGCCTGCTGAACGAAATTATTCCGTCACAGAATTGGAAACATTATGTGTTGTATGGGCTTTTACGAGATTTCGGCACTTTCTTTATGGAAGACACACCACAGTTTACACAGATCACAGAGCTATTCAATTTTTACTTTCAGCTAAATTCACTCATGACAGACTGAGCAGATGGAAACTTTATTTACAGGAATTTAATTTTACAATAGTTCACATTCCCGGCACACAAAATGTTATAGCAGACGCACTGTCGCGTTCTCTCAGCAACAATCAGGAAGACGTAGCAACCAATTTCTGCAAAGCAAATTTCAGCGTCATGTACATTCAACAAGTCGCATTTGAAAATTTTATTTCATCGTCATTACAGGACATAGCACGAGAGCAAAGTAAAGACAATGTATGGAAAGAAATTAAACACCTTTGGCAAGATAAGAATAATGTTACGATTAGAAACCACTACACTGTACGCAATGACATTCTGTTTCGCCGCTCTCATCTAGACAGTAACAATTGGTTATTATGCATTCCTGACGAACTGGTTAACAAATTAATCTGGTACACTCATTTAAGTTATGCACATTACGGATCCAGAAAATGTTTTCTTATACTGAGACAGAACTGTTATTTTGCCAACATGGAAAAACGTATACGACGAGTTTTAGCGTCATGTAAAATTTGCCAGAAAGCTAAGTCTGACACAACTTCACATATTCCTCCATTATATCCCATTGTACCTGTTAAATTAAGACATATGGCCGCAGTAGACATTTTTGGTCCAATTCCGAGAACTAACAGAGGTTTTTGCTACATCTTTGTCGCTGTTGAACTCACTTCAAAATTTGTTACCTTCACTCCGTTACGCAAAGCTACTGCTAAAACTGTTTCGAAAGCATTTGTAAAGCATTTCTTATTTCATGTAGGACATGTGATGAAAGTAATTTCTGACAATGGATCACAATTTCGTTCTGTCATATGGACACGCATGTTACGAGCTAGAAACATTTCTCCGATTTATATATCCAAGTACCACGCTTCTTCGAACCCTTGTGAACGATTAATGAAAGAAATTGGTAAACTGTGTAGAATATACTGCCACAAAAGACATGTTAATTGGGACACACACATACACTCATTCCAAGATGTAATTAATTCCATTCCAAATGAATCCACTATGCAATCTCCGTATGTTATACTGAAAAACGTTGAACCACCAAACAAAATCAAAGAATTAGTAACATTTCCTACATCTCGTCGATTACGACACCACGAAATAATTGACATTGCGCTGAACAACATCAAACGTGCCGCAGAGCGCCGGAGAAGACAGCAAAAACAGGTTTGTAGACACCGAGACTTTCACGTTGGACAGAAGATATTAGTACGTACACACTATTTATCCAGCAAATTAAAAGGTAAGTGCAGTAAATTTGAACTTCTATACGCAGGTCCATATCGGATTCGCAGCATTCCTCACCCCAATGTTGTACACGTCGAAACTCTGAGAACCAGAAAATCGAAAGGCAACCATCATGTGTCAAACATTAAACCCTTTATCGAATGAAACCACTTTACGATGTAACATGCTATGAGGCCGTTTACACATTTTATGACCACTTATGCAATTACATTTATGTGACTACCTATTGATCATTATCGTATTTTTTTTCTTGGCAAGTGCCCGGCAAGGTAAGGTTAGCAGGTCGCTCTTCTTGTCGTTACACACTAGACCGTGCATTTTTTCAGATGAACTTACGCATTTTATGAATAATTATGCAATTCTCTATAATGACGCATTGATTTTATCAAATTCTCTCTCCATTGAAGTCTTTAATTATCGCATCTATTAACTACACTACATATAAGCTGAACACAACGAATGTCACATTTTGTCTTTCTTATGTATGTACGATTGTTTTCATGTTTTGTTTGTATGCACTGTGAACTAGTTAAGGTATAACACACACCATTTGACTTTGACATTTTGCCTTGTGATATCTCAACATCATGACTGTTTTACATTTTCCTTTTTTGCTGCTGCATTACGATATTCTCTGTACACTTTTTGCCTTTAAACACTGTCTGTGCTTTGAGATATTACGTTTTCTGTCATGTTATGTTGTATGCTTAATTGAGTCACCATTAACCAGTCACTATTTAATGGGTATATGATTTAAATGCAAGACATTAATCTTTGTTCATCAATTTCAGAAATAAATGATGCGTACAGGAAATGAATTAAACAGAAGTGGGAATTTCACCTATGGAATAAACGAAAGAAGATGCAATAAGCTAATGAGGACGAGTAAATGGATCAGAATTAACAAGCATTAACCAGAATATATTATACACATCGCAGAATAGCAGTCTTAACTAATTTTTTCTTTCAGAATACAAAGCGATTGATGCAAGCTGTCAGACAGAACTACACATTTTAGTTTTAAGTGATGAAATATGCTAGGGATTAGGAATAGTTGTGTGATGAATAATGAAATGATTTTTGCAGATGATAATGAATGCTGATAATGAACAATGATGAAGAATATGGTACTATGAATAATGAAGTTTCTGTTTACAGGTGATGATAATGATGGAGCTATGATGATATGAATAATGAAGTTTTTCTTTACAGATGAGGATAATGTTGAAGTTATGTATTTATGCTATGTAGTTATTTAAGTATTTGTTGCAGTTTACTTTGACAGCAGGTGTTATATTGCGTAGTAGGATGACTGAAGGTTTTGGAAAGGACAGTTATGGAACACATTTTTTTTAAACACATTACACTACCTGTTAATTCGAAGTTCAATACTTCTCAGCATAGTCTGCGTTTCTTCTTTCAGCTCAATAATCCATTTTGTATTTTTTCCAGGAGATGCTTTTCATGATACTTACTAAACTTGTTACTTATTATACCTGTTCTAGTACTTACATTTTATTTTTTTTTTACCCATTTGTGTCTATCGTTATAAATGTCATCACATATACTACCTTGTGTCACAACCTTGCTACAGCTGACTCATGACGAATGACGTTACACATTTTTCATTATATGAACAACCTAGAAGCAATTTTTTCCTCCTTTTTTTTTCTCTTCTTCTTGCTTTCCCGTATAATTAGCTAAAGCAATGTAGTGCTAGCAGAAAAAACAAAATGTATTAACAGTCCCAGATAATGTCACTAGTTTATGATAATTCTGAATAACACTGATCAGCTCTGAATAGTATGTCACTTGAATAATGACTTCTTAATGATACCAAAACATAATTGCCACTATCTATTGTAATGAGAGTACTTATTATGCCCATGCTTATTAATGCTACTAATGTTTTGTACTATTCAATACTTGCTGGCCACTGAGTGCCCATAATTAATGTAACTTATAATGCCCATGCTTATTAATGCTACTAATGTTTTGTACTATTCAATACTTGCTGGCCACTGAGTGCCCATAATTAATGTAACTTATAATGCCCATGCTTATTAATGCTACTAATGTTTTGTACTATTCAATACTTGCTGGCCACTGAGTGCCCATAATTAATGTAACTTATAATGCCCATGCTTATTAATGCTATGACTGTAATTAACTGATTTTTCTAATAATGATTTCTTAATGATATGAATAATACTGAATGATGAATAATGTTTTATACTATTCAATACTTGCTGGCCACTGAGTGCCCATAATTAATGTAATTACTTATTATGCCCATGATTATTAAGGCTATGACTGTAATTAACTGATTTTTAATAATGATTTCTTAATGATATGAAGAATACTGAATGATGAATAATGTTTTATACTATTCAATACTTGCTGGCCACTGAGTGCCAATAATTAATGTAACTTAACGTTTTGTTAGTGTTTTCAATGATGACTTCCCATATTAATACTGAATGATGATAAATATTTTGTACTAATCGAAAGTTGCTAGGCCACTGAGTGTTAATAGTTACTTGTAAATATGTCATTTGAATGAGGAAAAATGTTTTGTAATACTCAATACTTGATGGCGATTGATTACCACTCTTGTCTTTAAATTAATTAATGAACATTTTTCTGTAATACTACATTCATGGTACAGAAATGTTCAATGACTAGAGTATGGATACCGCAAACTACTTATGTAATCACTAATCAAGACTTGTGTGTTAGTTAATGTCCTTCACCTTCTGACCTAACTACCTGAAATTATTGTAACATCCATTTGTCTTGTCCATCCTCATTATCATGGAGCACTATATTTGGTTTTTGCACTAATTCTACGTTGGTGTGCCGCCTCTTAAAAGCGTGGTGTTGACACGACATGCTGTCCACCACTGTAGGCGAAGAAACTACTTATGTAATCACTAATCAAGACTTTGTTATGGAGCACTGTGTGCCGCCTCTTAAGAGCGTGGTGTTGACACGACATGCTGTCCACCACCGTAAGCGATGAAGACGTTATTCTGGTCCCACTGTTTGGTGTACCTGGTATACTGCCAAATGATAGTATGGAATACTACTACGACGTTTCACTGTCTTGATACGCTGATAAATACTTCTGGGAACGGAACTGCAGATTGTATCACTTAGTTGTGATTCTGTGGAAAGATATGGACTTTCAGTGCAGCTATGTGCAAACTAAAGTGCTACAACCATGATGCAATCCTTCCTTTCCTATCCTAATAGTGAAAATCATTTTTTACTAACATCATTTATGTTCATGGCATATACATTTTTTCTCGATTTGTTGAACTCTAGTGCGAGTACACTTGTGTCACTTGTCGACATGATTTTTGCCATTTGTTGTCAAAATACTAAAGACATTTTGGATTTGTTTTGAAGTGCAGTATGTGTGCACTCTTGTCATCTATATTGATTTGATGATTTTTTCTACTCTTGCGTTTATTTGTTATAAAAATGTTCAAAAGTTTTCAGTGCATGTGCACTTATGTGAATATGTTTTCAACTGAACTACAGTGCCTGTGCACTCTTCTCAATTTTCGATATGATTTGTGTTCATTCTGTATACCTTTTATGATTTATGTCATTTGTTACTCTTGTATATACATTTCGTCTTTTACTGATATGTTCTCCACTGCAGTGCATGTGCACTCATGACACTTGTCAACATGATTTTTTTTTGCCTGTTATGAAACTGCTAAAGAATTTTTCAGTGTGTGTACACTTTGTTATCTGTCAAATAATTTGTATATACATCTTTCCTGATTTGTTTTGTACTTATATTTTGTCTTGTCTGTAATGTTTTGTAATCGGTGCATGCGCACAACATTTAATTCATGTGATACATCTAAATATTTTGTTAATTAAAGGAAAAATTTGTTACGATGGCAAGTCCAAATGACTCACCATCGCTGCCAAATTTTTGCCCCCCCAGTGGAGGGTTATGAAACACGTATGTTGTGCGGCAGCGATGCTGAGACATTGTAGAATCTCTGACCAGAGCAGTTGCGCTCGACTCGCAGTAGCGAGCAGTCAGTCAGTCTGCAGTAGTCAGTCCTCAGTAGTGCTTGGAGTCGGTTGCTAGCAGTAGCGAGCAGTCAGTCAGTCAGTCTGCAGTAGTCAGTCCTCAGTAGTGCTTGGAGTCGGTTGCTAGCAGTAGCGGAGAGCAGTCGGCGGGCGTCGGCATCGCAATGGTCGAGATTCAGGACGAGGTATAATTTATTTAAATAAATAATCATGCAGCTTTGCGCTCATCAGATAATGTAACGAACAGTCATTGTAATTTAACTTTCAAAAATCGCCCCCAATAATAATTTTGATTTAAAAGCAATTTTAGAGACAATCATTCAAATTTCCTTCCATTTCCTTTTAACAAAGATTTTCAAAAGGTACTTCCAATGCTTTTCATGCAAGCGCCAGAGAACAATAAGAGCAGAATTTTGACATGCAGTTTCACTAAGGTAAGAAATTTATTCTCGTTTCGCACAGGGCAAACACCGACTTTTCGGTTGAATTGAGTTTAGGTTATCATTACAGTTTCATTATCATGGGATTAGCGTTCATTATTTAATGGGAACTTGTACTTGAGTCAGATAGCGAGCTTTCATTTAATTGTCTTTGCCGTTAATATTTTTGTGGGAGCTTACATTTAGCTCTAGGTCCATTTCATATAATTATTGTTCATTACATTTTTTTTGCGGGAAGGTTACGCTTGGCTCCATTTCTATTAAGTAGTGTCATTTTAAATTTTTGTGGGGAGGTTACACTATCAGTTTAATAAGTCACGGCTGCAAAATACTAATGCGAATTCTTTACAGACGAATGGAAAAACTGGTAGAAGCTGACCTCGGGGAAGATCAGTTTGGATTCCGTAGAAATATTGGAACACGTGAGGCAATACTGACTCTACGATTTATCTTAGAAGATAGATTAAAGAAAGGCAAACTTACGTTTCTAGCATTTGTACACTTAGAGAAAGCTTTTGACAATGTTGACTGGAATACTCTCTTTCAAATTCTGAAGGTGGCAGGGGTAAAATACAGGGAGCCATAGGCTATTTACAATTTGTACAGAAACCTGATGGCAGTTATAAGAGTCGAGGGACATTAAAGGGAAGCAGTGGTTGGGAAGGGAGTGAGACAGGGTTGTAGCCTCTCCCCGATGTTATTCAATCTGTATATTGAGCAAGCAGTAAAGGAAACAAAAGAAAAAATTCGGAGTAGGAATTAAAATCCATGGAGATGACATTGTAATTCTGTCAGAGACAGCAAAGGACATGGAAGAGCAGCTAAACGGAACAGACTGTGTCTTGAAAGGAGGATATAAGATGAACGTCAACAAAAGCAAAACGAGGGTAATGGAATGTTGTCGAATTAAGTCGGGCGATACTGAGAGAATTAGATTAGGAAATGAGACACTTAAAGTAGTAAATGAGTTTTGCTATTTGGGGAGCAAACTAAATGATGATGGTCGAAGTAGAGAGGATATAAAATGTAGACTGGCAATGGCAAGGAAAGCGTTTCTGAAGAAGAGAAATTTGTTAACATCGAGTATAGATTTAAGTGTCAGGAAGTCGTTTCTGAAAGTATTTGTATGGCGTGTAGCCATGTATGGAAGTGGAACGTGGACGATAAATAGTTTAGACAAGAAGAGAATAGAAGCTTTCGAAATGTGGTGCTACAGAAGAATGCTGAAGATTAGTTGGGTAGATCGCATAACTAATGAGGAGGTATTGAATAGAACTGGGGAGAAGAGGAGTTTGTGGCACAACTTGACTAGAAAAAGGGATCGGTTGGCAGGACATGTTCTGAGGCATCAATGGATCACCAATTTAGTATTGGAGGGCAGCGTGGAGGGTAAAAATCGTAGAGGGAGACCAAGAGATGAATACACTAAGCAATTTCAGAAGGATGTTGGTTGCAGTAGGTACTGGGAGATGAAGAAGCTTGCACAGGATAGAGTAGCATGGAGAGCTGCATCAAACCAGTCTCAGGACTGAAGACCACAACAACAACAACATCTGCACTGAATACCTGTCTTTCTTGAGAGTAATGTATATGAAACATCCGACGGAAACTTGCAATTTCCTCGCCAACTGTGAAACGCCAGTAGGGTGGTATCGATACGTGATGCCACATATGTTATTTGTTCCAGGGTATTCGTCCACAGCTCGTGGTCTCGCGGTCGCGTTCTCGCTTCCCGAGAACGGGGTCCCAGGTTCGATTCCCGACGGGGTCAGGGATTTCCACCTGCCTTATTTCATCTTGATTCATAAAAGTGGTGAGATTGGACTGAGCAACGGTTAGGAATTTCTACGGGCTCTGATAATCGCGCAGTTGAGCGCCCCACAAACCAAACATCATCATCTTCATTCAGGGTATTCTGCATCGTCTGTTGTTGTAGTCCTGGCACTTTTATCTGCAACATAATTCACAACAACAATCTTTTGTAACGGTAGTTATCTTTATATGTTGTAGCGTCGTTATGGAGAAAATCGGTATTGATGGAAAACCTCATGAAGAAATTTTTTGTAACATGTGCTAAAAAAAGATGAAAGTCAATATTCATAAAAGAAGAAAGAAATTTGTGTGTATAATGTGCGAGGGGCGATTGAAAAGTCCGTGCAAAAATAAAAATTACTCACTTGTTTGGGGTAAACGTTTTTTATTTTTCGACATAGTCTCCTTTTAGACTTATACACTTCGTCCAGTGCTGTTCTAATTTGGTGATCCCTTCGAATAATAGGAACTGTCCAAGTCTACGAAATAGCTATTAGTTGTTGCAATCACCTCCTCGTCTGAATAAAATCTTTGTCCCGCCAGCCATTTCTTCCAAATTTGGGAACAAATAGTAGTCCGAGGGAGCCAAGTCTGGAGAATAGGGGGGATGTGAAACGAGTTGGAATCCTGTTTCCATTAATTTTGCGACCACAATTGCTGAGGTGCGAGCTGGTGCATTGTCGTGATGGAAAAGGACTTTTTTGCCGTCCAATCGCCGGCGTTTTTCTTGCAGCTCGGTTTTCAAGCGGTCCAATAACGATGAATAATATGCACCTGTGATAGTTTTACCCTTTTCCGGATAGTCGATGTGGATTATCCCTTGCGAATTCCGAAAGACAGTCGCCATAACCTTTCCGGCCGAAGGAATGGTCTTCACCTTTTTGGTGCAGATTCTTCCTTGGTAACCCATTGTTTAGATTCTTATTTAGTCTCAGTAGTAATGTATCATCCACGGTGACGAAACGACGATTAAAGTCGTGCAGACTCTTCCTGAACAGCTGCAAACCATCCTTGCAACACTTGACACGATTCCGTTTTTGGTCAAGCCTGAGCAATAGGGGAACCCATCTTGCGGATAGCTTTCTCATGTCCAAAAGTTTATGCAAAATATTATGTACCCGTTCATTCGGGATGCCCACAACACTAGCAATCTCACGCACCTTAACTCTCCTGTCATCCATCACCTTATCACGGATTTTGTCAATGATTTTTGGAGTCCAGAACGTTCAGCATCACTTGTGCCCATATGGCCACTCCGAAAATTTTGAAACCACTTATAAACTGTTCTAATCGAACGTGCAGAGCCATCGTAAAGTTTATGAAGCTTCTCTTTAGTCTCCTGAGACGTTTTGCCTTTCATAAAGAAATGTTCAATCACCACACGAAATTCTTTCTCGTCCAATTTTTTGACAATCACTCGACTTCCTTGATTCACACGAATGCCAAACAGCAAGAAATACACCAATATGGCTGAAACTTGGTGTACAGTCTTTCCAAAGATGTTAATAAACATGATCTCGATACGTGCCGGTGGTGCCATCTCTCGGAGTATGCACGGACTTTTCAAACGCCCCTCGTACCTTTTTCCTTGACTTTCTAATCTTCCTCTTCATGTTTTTTTTAAATTCCAAAATAGCTGTAGCTATATTTGACCTTGCTTTTGTTGGAACATTGTAATCAAACAAAGTTAAAGTCACTGTTTCTGCAGCTAAGTACCAGAGATGATTTTAAAATTACTTGCTCGGTACCCGGATAATTTATCAGTTAACTCATGAATAGGATTATGATAAGGCATTCCTAAGGGGGTTGCCTTGGTGCTGCGACGAGGCAGCGGTTCGTGATGGGCTGCTGCGACCCGGGTTCGGTAATGCAACTGCAAGGCTGCACAACCGGACCAACAAGAAGAGGCCGCCGCTTTATGCCGTAACCGTGCAGACGGTAGACGGCGAGGGTTACATCTTCGGTTTCCCGGTTACGACGGAGACTCTCCCGTCCGCCATGGACCCCCTGACCCAGTGCTTCAAGTGCCAGGGCGAGGGCCATGCCGCGAAGTACTGCCGCAACGCGGCGCGGTGCGTCAAGTGCTCTGGCGAGAACGACAGTCGCGCCTGCGACCGGGACAGAGAAGCATTGCCGACGCGCCGGGTGTGGCGACCCGCACGTCGCCAGCCAACACGGCTGCCCGGCTTTTTCAAGCCACAGTCGCGCCGACGTGCCGGAAGAGACGACGACGTCGGCGACGACAACGGGCGCAGACCAGCCCGGCCCAGCTGATGGACAGCGCAGAGGCAGCTCCCCCCGTCAAGAGCGGGGACGACCGCCCTGAGACGCGCCCCTGAGAAGAGCAGCGGCGTCTACATCAGCACCACCATGGAGGAAGCCACGGCAGCCCTCAAAGCCGTCATGGCGGCAGAGAGGGCTGCCTTCGCAGCCGCCGTGGCTGCAGAGAAGGGAGGCCTCGAGGCAGCTGCGTGCAGTTCTGGCCCAAGGCCTGCGGCCAGAGAAGGGGATCGAACCCCTGCGAACGCTACTGCAACCTCGCAGGGGAAGGCTTCCAAGAAGACAATCGCCGCCCCAACGGTATCGACGGCGACGCCAACCGCCGTGGGGGCAGCCTCCGCAAGTGATCGAGAAATGAAAAGGGCAGCCTACGCGAGAGAACGGCCTGCAACTCTCCGATGAATCTGCGGTGCAGTACGCCGAGCAAGCAGAGGTGCTGCAGAACTGCGCCACGCAGTAACAGGGGACGCCGACCAACTGCGAGCTGCCGCCGTTCAGCACCAGCCTGATGATGCTGTGCCAAGTCACTGACGACACGGCACAGCAGAGGGCGCAGGGCAACGCACTGCATTGCCGCACCGGACTCCTTTTATTATAACGACCAATGGCACTGGCGCGCTATCTTCTTGCACGATACCCGCTATTAACATAACGTACCCTTACATGAACTGTTGCGGTCAGCGACACATCCGCTACTGCTGTTACTCCCCGACCCAACTGTCGCAGAGGTTATTTTTCCTTGGTTCTTAGCCGGCCGGTTTGGCCGAGCGGTTATAGGCGCGTCAGTCTGGAACCGCGCGACTGCTACGGTCGCAAGTTCGAATCCTGCCTTGGGCATGGATGTGTGTGATGTCCTTAGGTTAGTTAGGTTTAAGTAGTTCTAAGTTCTAGGGGACTTATGACCTCAGATGTTAAGTCCCATAGTGCTCAGAGCCATTTGAACCTTGGCGCTAACCTTGGCACTTTTTTCCCTCTGCCCTTCAAACCGTTACCCTTCGTTTGATTTTCGACCCAATCTACGAGGGCAGTTCAATAAGTAATGCAACACATTTTTTTTCTGAAACAGGGGTTGTTTTATTCAGCATTGAAATATACCAGGTTATTCCCCAATCTTTTAGCTACACAACACTATTTTTCAACGTAATCTCCATTGAATGCTACGGCCTTACGCCACCTTGAAATGAGGGCCTGTATGCCTGCACGGTATCATTCCACTGGTCGATGTCGGAGCCAACGTCGTACTGCATCAATAACTTCTTCATCATCCGCGTAGTGCGTCCCACGGATTGCGTCCTTCATTGGGCCAAACATACGGAAATCCGACGGTGCGAGATCGGGGCTGTAGGGTGCATGAGGAAGAACAGTCCACTGAAGTTTTGTGAGCTCCTCTCGGGTGCGAAGACTTGTGTGAGGTCTTGCGTTGTCATGAAGAAGGAGAAGTTCGTTCTGATTTTTGTGCCTACGAACACGCTGAAGTCGTTTCTTCAATTTCTGAAGAGTAGCACAATACACTTCAGAGTTGATCGTTTGACCATGGGGAAGGACATCGAACAGAATAACCCCTTCAGCATCCCAGAAGACTGTAACCATGACTTTACCGGCTGAGGGTATGGCTTTAAACTTTTTCTTGGTAGGGGAGTGGGTGTGGCGCCACTCCATTGATTGCCGTTTTGTTTCAAGTTCGAAGTGATGAACCCATGTTTCATCGCCTGTAACAATCTTTGACAAGAAATTGTCACCCTCAGCCACATGACGAGCAAGCAATTCCGCACAGATGGTTCTCCTTTGCTCTTTATGATGTTCGGTTAGACAACGAGAGACCCAGCGGGAACAAACCTTTGAATATCCCAACTGGTGAACAATTGTGACAGCACTACCAACAGAGATGTCAAGTTGAGCACTGAGTTGTTTGATGGTGATCCGTCGATCATCTCGAACGAGTGTGTTCGCACGCTCCGCCATTGCAGGAGTCACAGCTGTGCACGGCCGGCCCGCACGCGGGAGATCAGACAGTCTTGCTTGACCTTGCGGCGATGATGACACACGCTTTGCCCAACGACTCACCGTGCTTTTGTCCACTGCCAGATCACCGTAGACATTCTGCAAGCGCCTATGAATATCTGAGATGCCCTGGTTTTCCGCCAAAAGAAACTCGATCACTGCCCGTTGTTTGCATCGCACATCCGTTACAGACGCCATTTTAACAGCTCCGTACAGCGCTGCCACCTGTCGGAAGTCAATGAAACTATACGAGACGAAGCGGGAATGTTTGAAAATATTCCACAAGAAATTTCCAGTTTTTTCAACCAAAATTGGCCGAGAAAAAAAATGTGTTGCATTACTTATTGAACTGCCCTCGTATCTCCAGATGAGCGTGTATAAATGGTTATACTTAACCAGACGTACGCAGACATCGCAATACCCACATCCTGCGACATCTCACAGTGAAAACTAACTCTTATGCAAAGATGGCAGTTGACCTTTTGAGTTGGCCGTCATACTGATGTGGGGGTGGAGGGGCTCCACCTCTTTATTTTTTTTTTTTTTTGTTGGACTTCCGAAGCCATCGATAGATGTCTCTGTTGCCACGGCATCGTCGTTCTAAACTGTAGCAGCCATTCTGCGAGACGAATTAGAACAGTGGCACTGAGTGATCAAAAGTATCCGGATACCTGACTGAAAATAACTTACAAGTTCGTGGCGCCCTACATCGGTAATGCTTGATACCCGCTTGATAAAAATGGTTCAAATGGTTCTGAGCACTATGGGACTTAACATCTGTGGTCATCAGTCCCCTAGAACTTAGAACTACTTAAACCTAACTAACCTAAGGACATCACACAACACCCAGCCATCACGAGGCAGAGAAAATCCCTGACCCCGCCGGGAATCGAACCCGGGAACCCTGGCGTGGGAAGCGAGAACGCTACCGCACCCGCTTGATACCCACTGCTTGAATACTGCTCAGCAGTGTGGGATCCGTACCAGATAGGGTTGATAGAAGAGATAGAGAAGATACAACGGAGAGCAGCGCGCTTCGTTACAGGATCATTTAGTAATCGCAAAAGCGTTACGGAGATGACAGATAAACTCCAGTGGAAGACTCTGCAGGAGGGACGCTCAGTAGCTCGGTATGCGCTTTTGTTAAAGTTTCGAGAACATATCTTCACCGAAGAGTCAAGCAGTATATTGCTCCCTCCTACCTATATCTCGCGAAGAGACCATGAGGATAAAATCAGAGAGATTAGAGCCCACACAGAAGCATACCGACACTCCTTCTTTCCACGAACAATACGAGACTGGAATAGAAGGGAGAACCGATAGAGGTACTCAAGGTACCCTCCGCCACACACCGTCAGGTCCCTTGCGGAGTATGGATGTAGATGTAGATGTAATGCTGTAGTTCAATATATTGTTGGCGTACCCTTAGCCTTGATGGCAGCTTCCACTCTCGCAGACATACGTTGGTGCTGGAAGGTTTCTTGGGGAATGGCAGCCCATTCTTCACGGAGTGCTGCACTGAGGAGAGGTATCCATGTCGGTCGGTGAGGCCTGGTACGAAGTCGGCGTTCCGAAATATCCCAAAGGTGTTCTATAGGATTCAGGTCAGGGCTCTGTGCAGGCCAGTCCATTACAGGGATGTGATTGTTGTGTAACCACTCCGCCACAGGCCGTACATTATAAACAGGTGCTCTATCGTGTTGAAACATGCAGTCGCCATCCCCAAATTGCTCTTCAACAGGGGGAGGCAAGAAGGTGCCTAAACATCAATCTAGGCCACTTTTGTGATAGTGCCGCGCAAAACAACAACGGGTACAAGCCCCCTCCATAAAAAACACGACCATGCCATAACGCCACCGCCTCCCAATTTTACTGTGTAAGTTGGCTGTTTAGGTTTTTATGTTGGTAACGCCACGTAGCGGTCTATATGAAAATCACTGACTATGCTGTGTTCAGTCTGTGGCTGGTTTGCATTGTTGGAATTTGCTATTGTAGTGTTGGGCAGTTGGCTGTTAACAGCGCGTAGCGTTACGCAGTTGGAGGTGAGCCGCCAGCAGTGGTGGATGTGGGGAGAGAGATAGCAGAATTTTAAGAGCGGACGACCCGGACGTGTGTCCGCCAGAAAAAGTAAATTTGTAATATTGGATATCATGAACTGATATATATAGTATGACTTTTGAACATTATTAAGGTAAATACATTGTTTGTTCTCTATCAAAATCTTTCATTTGCTAAGTATGCCTATCAGTAGTTAGTGCCTTCAGTAGTTAGAATCTTTTATTTAGCTGGCAGTATTGGCGCTCGCTGTATTGCAGTAGTTCGAGTAACTAAGATTTTTGTGAGGTAAGTGATTCATGAAAGGTATAAGTTATTGTTAGTCAGGGCCATTCTTTTGTAGGGATTATTGAAAGTCAGATTGCGTTGTGCTAAAAATATTGTGTGTCAGTTTAGTGTTGATCAGAATAAGTAAAGAGCAAAATGTCTTAGTACGTTCAGTTTTGCTCAGCTTTTTGAAAATCAAATAATGTAAGAAGTTTATCAGCACAGACATTCATAAATTTTTCTAAGGGGACGTTTCAACTGTTAGCACTACACAGGCTGGCAGATGACGTTCACCGGGCATTCGCCATACCCACACACTGCCATTGGATCGCCACATTGTGAACCGTGATTCATCACTCCACACAACATTTTTCCAGTGTTCAATCGTCCAATGTTTAAGCTTCTTACACCAAGCGAGGGGTCGTTTGGCATTTACCAGCGTGATGTTTGGGTTATGGGCAGCAGCTCGACCATGAAATCCAAGTTTTCTCATCCCTATCCTAACTGTCATAGTATCTGCAGTGGATCCTGATGCACTTTGGAATTCCTGTGTGATGGTCTGCATAGATGCCTGCCTATTACACATTACGACCCTCTTCAGCTGTCGGTAGTCTCTTTCAGCCAACAGACGAGGTCGGCGTGTGCGTTTTTGTGCTGTACCTGCCCCTTCACGTTTTCACTTCACTATATTATCGGAAACAGTGGACCTAGGGATGTTTAGAAGTGTGGAAATGTCGCATACAGATGTATTACAAAGTGACACCTGACCACCTGTCCATGATTCCTCGGAGCGCCCTATTCTGCTCTGTCACGATGTCTAATAACCTCTGAGGTCGCTGATATGAAATACCTGTCAGTAGGTGGCAGCACAATGCACCTAAAATGAAAAATGTATGTTTTTGAGGCTGTCCAGATACTTTTGATCACATAGTGTATCTTCTTGACTTCAATTGCATTTTGGAAGTCATTGCTACATTTTCTTTCTTTGATAGAGATAATCTGCCAACGTTGCTCCATCTCTACCTGCCTCTCTCTCAGTCCATCTCCACCTGCCTCTCTCTCAGTGCATCTCCTCCTGCCCCTCTGTTATCCATCCCCTCCACCCTCGCTTCTGTCCATCTCCCCCTACCCCTCTCTATGTCCATCTCCTCCCCTCCTTACACCTCTCCTCTGTCTCTCTCCTCCTTTTTCTTTCTCTGTCATTCTCCTCCTCTCCCCTGTCTCTGTCCACCTCTTCCCTTTCTCTGTCCATTTTCTTCCCCCCCCCCCTTTGTCTCTGTCCATCTCTACCTCTCCTCTCTCGCTGTCCATATTCTCCTCCCCCCGCCCCCCCCTACCTGGGTCCATCTCCGCTTTCATGTGTCTGTTCATCGTCACCTACCCCTTCTCTCTCTCTACGTTGTCACTGTCATCGCAATAGTTGGCTTGTGGTTCTATCCTCACACTATTTCTTTCCAGATCGTAAATTATATGTGTGCCAAATTTGCTTGAAACCTTTCCAGGGGTTTAGGATGAGCTTTTTGCCCATGGCAAAATGTAGATGTAGATGTAGATGGCTTTATCTGTGTATGTACATGTCAGATATGTTTCATAGACATACTTCAATTTTTCACACGTAATGTCTACGTATTTCATCCGTATCTCTTGTGAATTTCGCCCCGCAGTTTGATTTTCACCCAGCTCAATGTTCATGACTTCGTAACTCGTGATATAAGTTTCGTACACTGATACAATTTGGCAGGAACATCCAATGGTATATGTGGCTACTATCTGCGAAATGTTTTGTGAATAAAGTTGTAATTAAATTAAAATGTCACAAATGAGCCGAAAGTTTTTCAAACATGTCAGTCTTTAGGAAGTCATATCTCCTGAACCATGTGTCGTACAATGATATATTTTTGTAGGTACAAAAAAAAAAAAAAAAAAAAAAGTTCAAGTGGCTCTGAGCACTATGGGACTCTACTTCTGAGGTCATCAGTCCCCTAGAACTTAGAACTGCTTAAACCTAACTAACCTAAGGACATCACACACATCCATGCCCGAGGCAGGATTCGAACCTGTTACCGTAGCGGTCGCGCGGTTCCGGACTGAAGCGCCTAGAACCGCTTGGCCACCGCGGCCGGCTTTGTAGGTACACTCAACGGTATTTGTGGATACTGTCCGCGAAACGTGTTGCAAATACAGTTAGTAGTAAAGAAGTAATAAATTAAAACGTCGTGCTTCATGCGGCAGTTTTACTGCATGAACAGCGAAAATGTACTAAGCGGCAATTTTTTTTTCTTTTCATCATTTTCTGGGGTTAACGGAGAGCAGAAGTTTCTTAATCGTTTGAAATTATATGTAAAGTTTGTTGCAAGTCACTAAGTGCTCTCATTTTCAGAGACTGAATGACTAAATTATATTGCGGTTCTCTCTCTTAGTACATCCTTATTTTGTAAATCATTGTGAAATTTAAGGCAGTGGGTGTCTCCCACTGTACCACAGAATGGTGTTTCATCCTATTTCATTCACGAGTGGAGCACGGGAAGAATGGCTGCTTAAACACGCCTGAATGTGTGTGCTCACATCTTAACCGTCTCTACGCTAATGATACTTTCTGCTCCCACGCCCGGGTTCCCGGGTTCGATTCCCGGCGGGGTCCGGGATTTTCTCTGCCTCGTGATGACTGGGTGTTGTGTGCTGTCCTTAGGTTAGTTAGGTTTAAGTAGTTCTAAGTTCTAGGGGACTGATGACTATAGATGTTAAGTCCCGTAGTGCTCAGAGCCATTTGAACCATTTGATACTTTCTGCATTGAAGAACATCTGTAGATTCTTCACTTAATATGCGTTCTTGAACCTTTGTAAGTAGGCTATTGCAGGATAATTAGCGTCTCTCTCTTCCAATGTCTGACAAAAAAAAATGGCTCTGAGCACTATGCGACTTCTGAGGTCATCAGTCGTCTAGAACTTAGAACTAATTAAACCTAACTAACCTAAGGACATCACACACATCCATGCCCGAGGCAGGATTCGAACCTGTGACCGTAGCGTTCACGCGGTTCCAGACTGAAGCTCCTAGAACCTCACGGCCACACCGACCGGCAAATGTCTGACAATTCGTGTTTTTAACATTTTGGTAATGCTCTTCCACAAGTTAAACAAACCTGAGACCATCTGTGCCTACCTTCTTTGTATGCGTTCAGTACTCTCTCTTAGTAATATCTGGTATGCGTATGACTAATCTGAGCAGTGTTGTAGAATAAGATGAACGAGAGTTTTGTAAGCAGTCTCGTTTTGTAGACACTGTCTTTAATAGTTTTTGTAGCATCTTGTTTAAAAATCTGGAATTACACACATCAAAAAAGTTTTGCATCACCCCGGTTCCCAGAACTCCTGAAGACTGACGTTGACTGTGGACAGTCCCTTTGACCGTTCAGAGATGTCACTGAGCCGCGCGGGATTAGCCGAGCGGTCTCAGGTGCTACAGTCATGGACTGTGCGGCTCGTCCCGGCGGAGGTTCGAGTCCTCCCTCGGGCATGGGTGTGTGTGTTTGTCCTTAGGATAATTTAGGTTAAGTAGTGTGTATGCTTAGGGACTGCTGACCTTAGCAGTTAAGTCCCATAAGATTTCACACACATTTGAACATTTTTCAGATGTCACTAAACCCGCCAAAAGATGTAAACAACCATGCATGAGTAGCGATTATTAGACGGAGGGGGTCCGACAGCAGATCAGTTCCAGTCATTCCACCGGGAAGGAGGTACACGGCTCGTGTTGTCTATGGTTCAATCACGCCTAGATGATCAATACTGCGGTTCGATCGTGTCCGCATTGTTACTTTGTTCCACGAAGGGCTCTCATCAAGGGAAGTGTCCAGGCGTCTCGGAGTGAACCAAAGCGATGTTGTTCGGACATGGAGGAGATACAGAGAGGCAGGAACTGTCGATGACATACCTCGCTCAGGCTGCCTGCAATGGATGACCGCTACCTACGGATTATGGCTCGGAGGAACCCTGACAGCAACGCCACCGTGTTGAATAATGCTTTTCGTGCAGACACAGGACGTCGTGTTAAGAGTCAAACCTTGCGAAATAGGCTGCATGATCCGCAACTTTACTCCCGATGTCCATGGAGAGGTCCATCTTTGCAACTACGACACTATGCAGCGTGGTACAGATGGGCCCAACAACATGCCGAATGGACCGCTCAGGATTGGTATCACGTTCTCTTCACCGTTGAGTGTCGCATATGCCTTCAATCAGAAAATCGTCGGAGATGTGTTTGCAGGCAAACCGGTCAGGCTGAACGCCTTAGACACACTTCCAGCGAGTGCAGCAAGGTGGAGGTTACCTGATGTTTTGGGGTGGCATTATGTGGGGCCGACGTACGCCGCTGGTGGTCATGGAAGGCGCCGTAACGGCTGTACGATACGCGAATGCCATCCTTCGACATAGTGCAACCATGTCGGCAGGATATTGGCGAGGCATTCGTCTTCATGGACGACAATTCTTGTGAATGACTTCCTTCAGGATAACGACATCGCTCGACTAGAGTGGCCAGCATGTTCTCCAGACATGAATCCTATCGAACATGCCTGGGATGGATTGAAAATGACTGTTTATGGACGACGTGACCCACCAACCACTCAGAGGGATCTACGCCGAATCGCCGTTGAGGAGTGGGACAATTTGGACCTACAGTGCCTTGATGAACTTGTGGATACTATGCCACGACGAATACATGCATGCATCAATGCAAGAGGACGTGCTACTGGGTATTAGAAGTACAGGTGTGTACAGCAGTCTGGACGACCACCTCTGAAGGTCTCGCTGTAGGGTGGTACAACATGTAATGTGTGGTTTTCATGAGCAATAAAAAGGAAGGAAATGATGTTTATATTGATCTCTATTCCAATTTTCTGCACAGGTTCCGGAACTCTCGGACACCGAGGTGATGTAAAACGTTTTTTGATGTGTGTAGTTTCTTTTTCGAATTGAGTCTTCGATTTTTCGAATGTTGCACTATCTAATCTCAAACTCTCTATTCCATAATAATAAAGTGTTCCTGGAAATGTTACGGAGTTTTTTTGAATAGAATTAGTGTCCACAAATTCGGCACAATTAAATTCTTTCACAGCCTTCTAATGCGTCGAAAAAGTATAATGCTTCAATACACATGTTTTGTACGTGGCTCATGAGGTACACAATAAAAGCACGAGAGACCGCCACATCACCCGCAAAGCATCCTCTTACTTCTGAGCAACCACTCTCAGTTGGAGCACACTGTTCGGGACCTTTTTCTACTCACGCCTCCACGTCCATCAGCGAGTCGTATTCGTCCGTCGATAGTGTTCCCAACCGCCACAGAGAACGGAACTGCTTTCTTTCCGCCTAGTACTGGCGGAGATGTAGATTCTTCCGCCAACAGACAGAAAAGACGAAGCGTCACCGACAGTCTATGAGTTCACTTCCTGTAACTCCTGGTATTGACATGGTCAACATTTTCTGGAAAAGTTCCACGAGCTCCCTTCACAAGACTATATTCCGACTTAGTAGCCACTGTTTGCGGAGAACAAGGACAGTCAACCGAGTGTTTGCAGAATACTTTGTCATAGTGACAATATCATAGACTGACAAGAGACGAGAATTATTTCGATTTCATTGTACTCGGTACAGGACATCCAGTGCCATGCACCAAACTGTCACAGTAGTTAAGTAAAGTTTTGTATCATAACTAATAGTAAATGTTACTAATTACTTCTAATTTGTTGTCGCATTTTTGTTCTAATGCTGCCGTGTCAAATAAACGTTTAGTTGGTTATAAGAAGTGCGCGTACTGTCACCCTTTTTATTGACCTATAGTCGGAAATAACGTTTCTGCTACCGTGCATGTGTGCGCTGAATTGATCTTAATTTCAGTTCCAATAACCCAGCGCTGGCGACAAGACAAAGTCGAGGTTAATGATATTTTCACCATTTCCAACACTGATAGCGAGACGGTGCACACCACAGCATTCTCGTCAACAGGGGCGGCAAGCGAAAAGAACCAATTCTAGAGAAACCATTTATGGAACTAGGGCAATTTTATTTTCAATCTTACCTTTGTCCGCCGCGACAGCTGAGTGGTCAGCGTGACGGATTGCCGTCCTACGGGCCCGGGTTCGATTCCCGGTTGGGCCGGAGATTTTCTCCGCTCAGGGACATGGTGTTGTGTTGTCTTCATCATCATTTCATTACCCATCCGGTGCGCAGGTCGCCGAATGTGGCGTCGAATGTAATAAGACCTGCACCAAGGCGGCCGGACCTGCCCCATAAGGGGCCTCCCGGCCACTGACGCCAAATGCTCATTTCCATTTCCAATCTTTCCTTTGAGTGAATGCATTACTTTGATGTTCGTGGCAACACGGTTGGTTTGGTAGAGGGGACCACCAAACAGCGAGGCCATCGGTCCCATCAGTTTAGGGCAGGGTGGGGAAGGAATTCGGCTGTGCCATCCCGGCATTTGCAGGAAGCGATTTAGTGAAATCACGGAAAACCTAAATCAGGATGGCCAGACGCGGGTTTGAACGGTCGTCGTCCCGAATGTGAATCCACTGCGCCACCCAGCTTGTTGGCAATACTATGTAGCTTTGAATTGCTCTGTGCATATTATATTCTAGGACTGCTAATCCGTGTACGTTCCAGAAAGATTTTTAAGAATTTGTTAAACTGTTCTGAGCACATTCTTTAAACATTGCTCAACCAGAACTGAGTGTCCTGCAGCCGATGCTGCAATTACTACAACTGTTAGCAACCCAGCCACTCATGGTGACGCACATGGGCGAACTTGAAGAAAGTAAGGGCATAGTACAAAACCAACTACTGCAATTTGAAATCCTGCCGCCACCCTTCTCACCATTCGATAGGAAAGTTCATTCCCATAACAACTGTATGCAGCGTCTTGAACAGCATGGTCTCATGTATCATGTGATATGGAACTAAAATCATTTCTATTAGCATTTTCAGGTCCCACTGTATTTCAGCTTCTTCAGAAAGTGTCACCTACCTGTGAACCACTCGATAATATTCTGAATTCAAAGAAAGTCTTAAAAAATGTTTTGACTAGCGAGTTGATGTCGCTGCTCGCAGACGTAGATTCTTCCACTGTTTCAAGAAATCAAGTCAAAACTATAATGAGGGGATTACTCATTTGTGAAGGCCTGACTCAGGAACGTCATTTCTGTTGTGAAAATGATCAGTATAAGAAATCCTATGCAGACTCGCTAATCCGCGACATGGCTTACCATACACTTACTGACGATAAGTTAGAAAAGAATCTGTATAGTCTAACAACCCGTATTTATAAGACTGTGTGCCACCTATTTGGACACAAGGACAAACGCATTCATACTGAGGTGATGAAAATCGTGGGATAGCGATACGGACATTTACAGATGGCAGTAGTATCGCGTACACAAAGTATAAAAGGGTAGTGCATTGGTGGAGCTGTCGTTTGTATTCAAATGGTTCATGTGAAAAGGTTTCCTACAGGGTTACGGCCGCACGACGGGAATTAGCAGACGTTGAACGGTAGTTGGAGCTAGACTCATGGGACATTCCATTTCGGAAATCGTTAGACAATTCAATATTCCGAGATAAACACTGTCAAGAGTCTGGCGAGAATATTAAATTTCAGGCGTCGGACAACGCAGTGGCCGACGGCCTTCATTTAACGGTCGAGAGCAACGACGTAGACAAGCTACTCTGCGTGAAATACCCGCAGAAATCAATGTGGGACATATGACGAACGTATCCTCCAAGACAGTGCGGCGAAATGAGGCGTTAATGGGGTATGGCAGAAAGCGACCGGCAAGAGTGCCTTTGCTAACGTACGACATCGCCTGCAGCGCCTCTCCTGAGCTCGAGACCAAATCGGTTGGACCCTGGACAACTGGAAAATCGTGGCCTGGTCAGATGAGTCCCGATTTCAGTTGGTAGGAGCTGAGGGTAGGATTCGACTGTGGTACAGATCTCACGAAGTCAAGGACCCAGATTGTCAACAAGGCACTGTGCAAGCTGATGGAGGCTCCAAAATGGTCTATGTTTACAAGAAATGGATTGGGTCCTCTGTTATGTTCGGCTGCCTGGAGGCCATATTCAGCCATTCGTGTACTTTATGTTCCCAAGCAGCGATGGAAATTTAATGGATGACAATTCGCCATGTCTCTGGGCTCAGTTGTTTGCGACTGGTTAGAAGAACTTTCTGTTCTGTTCGAGCGAATGATTTGGCCATCCAGATCACCGGACATGACTCCCATCGAACATTTATGGGGCGTAATCGAGAGATCGATTCGTGCACAACATCCTGCATCGGCAACGCTTTCGCAATTATGGATGGCTATCGAGGCAGCATGGCTCGGTTTTTCTGCAGGGGACATCCAACGACTTATTGGGTCAAGGCTATGTAGATTTGCTGCGCCACGCCGGCCTAAAGTAGGTGCGACATGATATTAGGACGTATCCCATGACTAACGTTACCTCAGTGTATTTGCTGGAGCAATACAGTACGGAACGGTGACGTATTTGTTACACTTCGACAGCCGGTGCGACCAAGGAAACATCAGGGCCAGATCCGGAAAACACAGAGCGCGTACGCTCCTCGACTGAGACAGTCAGTAAACAAGTTTCGAAATACTAAATTACAATCTTCTTCACGCTGTGGCGTAAACCACAAAAGAGACGACTAATTTCATCGCGACGCACGTTGTGATTAGTATAAAAAGCCCGGACGAAGGACTGAGATGTGCAAAACGAAGTACAACTGACAAAAACTGTAGGCACTCGAGCATGCCACATCCTTCACAGCGAAAATTCAAGTTCTAGTCATACCAAACATGTGCCAATTAAAAAAACTTTCACAGATGGCAGTAAGAAGTCGTTAGCTGTAGCTCTTCTAGTTAACAAGGTGCCGATGAATTTTTAAACTGACACAGGGTCGTCAGTTTCAATCGATGATCCACAGACGTATCGAAAGTTGCGAATGCCACAATTAATTGATTTTTAACAGTTCGTTGATCAGTTACAGCAGTCATGAGATTCCAAAAAAATGGTTCAAATGGCTCTAAGCACTAAGGGACTTAACATCTGAGGTCATCAGTCCCCTAGACTTAGAACTACATAAACCTAACTAAAGTAAGGACATCACACACATCCATGCCAGGGGCAGGATTCGAACCTGCGACCGTAGCAGCAGCGCGGTTCCGGACTGAAGCGCTTAGAACCGCTGGGCCACAGCAGCCGGCAAGAGATACCAGTAAAAGGACAATATTCAACTAATCTTAGTATAAACAGCTCTCGAAACAGGCTATATTCGTAGTTCTAAATTCAAATAAGGCGACGAATTTACTAGAACTGGATCTCTTCAATCCTTTGGGCTTCGCCACTCATGAGGAAGTGAATAAAATTCAAACTGACATCCCAGTGGAAAATAAAATCAGCTGTTGCAAAAATGTGATGATATTTTTTTTTCTAAAGCAACAAGCAGTATCAAAGTTTACAAGCCACAAAATACGCTGAGTGCGGTGCCGAAATTTTCCAAAGCACGTAACTTCCATTTTGTGTTAAAAGATAGAGTAAAGCAGGAATTCAATTGTCTTGAAGAGACTGCAGTTACCGAATCCGTAACCAGTGGCCAGTGCGCAACGCGGATTGTAGCTGTACAGTAACCGAACAGCTCACTTCACATCTGCAGAGATTTCGGAGTGAAAATTATTTCTGTGTATTATTGTTTCATATCCTGTTCCCAAGCTGGAAAGATTGATGACAAGAAAATTGGATTTTTAAGAAGCATATTTGCAAATTTCTTTGGTCGAAGACACCCAGAGATTAATGGTGATAATTCCTCTATTTGTTCTCTATCATTACAAAACTTTACCCTTCGGAATAGCTAGCGCAGTTTGTTCCAGTGGTATTTTGAACAACTACTTCGGAAAGGTCCGAACACTGTGAACTACCTACCTACCTCGACGACAAACTGTCTCTGGCACAACTCCACAGTAGCTCTTACAGAATTTGAAATCTGTTTAAAAAATTCTACAACAGTAAAGTTGAAATGCAACAAAGGCAAGTGCATCTTCTTTCAGCACGTAGTTTTTACTTAGGACACAGGCTGGCTGCTTGCGGCATCAAACTGCCACTGCCACTTACTGAAGTCATTAGAAACCATCCGGATCCCAAGGATATCAAGCAATTGCGTTTCGTACCAGGGCAAATAAATTATTATCTGAAGTTTCTCCCTCATGCAGCTGCTATCAGTCAACCGCCGCACAAGTTGTTACGAAAACGCACCTTATGGAACTGGAACGATGAATGGCAATACAAAATGGTTCAAATGGCTCTAAGCACTATGGAACTTAACATCTGAGGTCATCAGTGCCGTAGACTTAGAACTACGTAAATCTAACACACACATCCATGCTCGAGGCAGGATTCGAACCTGTGACCGTACCAGCAGCGCGGATCCGGACTGAAGCGCCTAGAACCGCTCGGTCACATCGACCGGCCCAGTGGCAATACACATTTAACAAACAGAAACAGTGTCTGCCTGACGCTAGATGTCTTACGACACATGGTCTGAATAAAATGCTCACAACTGCTGCAGATGCTCCAGACTATGACACAGGTGCGGCTGTGTCACATCGACATCATGGCTCTGAACGACCAATTGTTTCCGCTACAAAGACTTTGAAAGTGGCATTAAGAAATTACAGCCAGAACGAGAAGGCGGCTCTAGAGATTATACAATCTAAGACAAAAAGAAAAGAAAAAAAAAAGAAATTACCCGAATGGGACAAAAATCGGTGGATGTGATTTGCATGTACAGTCAAACAACTGACTACAATTTCCTAAAAACTCGACGATTTATTCAAGAGAAAGAGCTTCACAAATTGAGCAGATAAATATTGTATTGGTCCATCTGTCCTCTTGCAAGGAGTTATTCGATTTGGCATTGACTGACAGAGTTGTTGGATGTCCTTCTGAGAGATGCCGTGCCAAATTTTAAATGGAGCGCTTGATCGTCTAAATCTCGCGCTGGTTGTCGGGGCCTGCCCATGATGCTCCAAACGTTCTCAACTGGGGATAGATCCGGCTACTTCACTGGCCAAGGTAGGACTTGGCGAGCATGAAGACAAACAGTAGAAACTCTCGCCGTGTCTGCACTGGCTTCTCTTACTGGAATGTAAGCCCAGGATGGCACGAAGGACGACAAAACGGAGCATAAAACACCATCGACGTATGTTGTGCTATAAGGGTGCCGTGGGTGGCAACGAAACAGTCCTGCCATGAAATGAAATGACACCCCAGACAATCACTGTGGGCCGTATGGCGGGGGACAATCATGTTCGTATCCCACCGCTGCCCAGGAAGTCTCTAGACACGTCCCTGCTTGTCATCGGGGCTCAATTCTAAGCTGGACTCACACTTAATGAGAGTCCAGGCTGAAGCCGTATCTGGAGGCGTTCTGTACAGCGGTGGAATACCAACCTGATTGCCGCCCACCATGGGACAACTAGGAATGATGATATGGGCTGCCTTCTCCTTTTTGGTTGCCACCAAGGCACCCTTACGGCACAGTGGTACGTCGACGACATTTTGCGCACTGCGTTGTTGCCCTTCATGGCAAGCCATCCTAGGCTTACATTTCAGCAAGATATTGCCCGTCCGCACAGGGCAAGAGTTTCTGCTGCATGTCTTCGTGCTTGCCTAACTCTATCTTCACCGGGGTAAGCGGATTTACTGACCATTTGAACTTATGGTAGCTCGTGTGGAGTTCAAATGGTCAGAAAATCCGCTTACCCCAAACTTAAAATAATGAGAAGTCTGCCGACTGTCAAACTATAGAGCACTTTTCTAACTTTGAAACTGAATAGCCCACTGATGCAGTCTGTATGGTTTACAAATACTCTTCACTGTTGTATGTAGTTGGGGAAAAGGAATAACCTACATTCAGCTAGCAAGTTTCACACACTATGATTGCAGACTTTAAGAGGATGTGGAGGGTTGTTGGAACATAGCACAAGTGAACTTAGTGCGAGAGACACGAGGTGGCATGAGGCAGAGGAACCTTTCTCTCCCCAATGTTTGTTTAAGATGTGAAGTAGAGATATCCAAACTTGAGTTAGGAGAAGCAGTATGCAGTGATCATACACTTCTGAGTAGCCCATATTTCGGAATTCTACACTGTTATAAAACCCCGACAGGTCTGAGTTGGATTGTGGCGTAATAGATCCAGTGCCAGTATTCTGTCTTGGATTCTGACATCATAAGTCTGCGCCATTATGCCCCAGTCTACATATTTGGTCACCATCTTGAATTCCGAAGGACATAGAACTTGTCCCAGTATTCCAAGTCTTGGATCCCAATGTCATAGAGCCAGTTTCCAGGGCAGCCATCTTGCATTGCCATCCTCGATTCTGATGTCGTATATTCAGTGAAAACGTCTGATGTCACAATACTTTGCCTAAAACATACCAAACCATGGAGTAACGATACTTTAGCGAGGTCCTTACATAAGATGTGAATCACTCATTGCGTGGTACTCTCGTTGTTCTTGTATATTTTTACTGTCCTTGGATGGTTCTTACACACTGTAATCCTGTAACCGTATCATGTCTTGAGAGAAGAATATTGCAGTTTCTTGTACTGAATACAAATCTTGCCCTATTCTGTCCTGCAGCACACACACACACACACACACAAGTAATGACATGTTCTGTAAAGAAGAGCACTAGTATGATCAATTTTAGAGTGTATGTCAAACAGATATCGAACGAAATAACAAAAATGGTTCAAATGGCTCTGAGCACTATGGGACTCAACATCTTAGGTCATAAGTCCCCTAGAACTTAGAACTACTTAAACCTAACTAACCTAAGGACATCACACACACCCATGCCCGAGGCAGGATTCGAACCTGTGACCGTAGCAGTCCCGCGGTTCCGGACTGCAGCGCCAGAACCGCACAGCCACCGTGGCCGGCGAACGAAATAACAGACATCATGTAAGGATCATGACATTTATGTATGGTCGAGACGGAAGTGTAGGAGTGTGACGCGAAATTCACTTCTTCGGTAAAATTTTCGTCGATTTAAGCACAAAGTTCGATGATCTGCCTTTGACGTGTGCTGGATGAGCGAATGAGGTTTCTGTAGTGCTGTGTTCTTGCTTCCCACATCGATGTTATTGGACAATTTGTAATAGTGGCAGATGTGAGGTAGCATTACTTAGGTACAGCTGTCGACTATGTCAGTTTAATATCTAATCGTTCTCAATAACGTCTCGCGAAAAGAACGCCTGTACATGCACTCCTTAAACTTCTTCACTCTTCCTAACTGATGTGAAATGGGTCACTGTTGTGCGCTATTTATAGAAGACGCTAGTATGATCAATTCTACACTCTCACTTCTAAATTTTATCAGCGAGGGCTATACATGGTATTGAACTTGGCGCTTTTTCCCGAAGAGATTCTGTAATTTTTAGCATTAATGTTTCACGGAATAAACGTTCACATTCTTTTGAATTGAGTCAGTGTAAACATAGTCCAGTACATGCAGCATGATACCAAACATAGCACTGAACATACACGTAACCACAATTCTTTGTTCTCCCCAAAGGTACACCTTAACGCGATAATTCAAGGGATATTTTCTGTTTCTACATAAAGTTTAGTGTTCTCTATATAATATCCACTTTAGATATAAAGTTCATCGATTTTGATACGTTTTTCATTGATTTCACCATAAAATTGAAATGGAAGTTCAGTGTTGTCGAAATTTGCATCACACCAAGGCATACTTACAGCGAAAATCGTAGCAGCCATGCCTGCGACGACGCCCAGCTCCCGACTAGTTGCATGGCTGGTTGATGTAGGTTTATAAGGAATCATACGATCATGATGTGTTTATAGATGCATGTAGCTTTCTGTCTCCTGTCTTATTAGCATGACGAAGCTGTTACTTGGCCAGTGTTCATGGATGGTGCAAGGGATGTCGGGCCCCTGACATTCGTGGCCCAGTGTGTGTGCTGGAGTTGCTACAGCCCAGTGCTGGTCGCTACTGCAGGGCAGAGGAATGACTCTGGACGGCAGTACAAGGGCGTGTGCGGAAGACTCTTAGCCTCCCTGTGTTTGAGCGTACAGTTTAAACTTAAGTTAAACAGCCACCAGTTTCAGTCACCAGACCACACGTACATGAGAATGTACTTAATTCATTAGATAACAAATGAGAGGTTACTGGCATTTTCTGTGTCAAGTCAAAAGCCTTTGACCACCTGAATCATAGCATTCTCTATAGTAAATTAGAATATTATGGCGCCACCAGCTGTGGTGCACAATGGTTGTCTAACAAAAAGGAAACAAAGGGTGCGATTGCGAAATACCAGTGCAGTAAGCAGTCAGTCTTCTGACTAGCAAATAATTATATACAGTGTCCCTCAAGGTTTCATCTTAGGTCCATTGCTTTTTCTTGTGTACACTCCTGGAAATGGAAAAAAGAACACATTGACACCGGTGTGTCAGACCCACCATACTTGCTCCGGACACTGCGAGAGGGCTGTACAAGCAATGATCACACGCACGGCACAGCGGACACACCAGGAACCGCGGTGTTGGCCGTCGAATGGCGCTAGCTGCGCAGCATTTGTGCACCGCCGCCGTCAGTGTCAGCCAGTTTGCCGTGGCATACGGAGCTCCATCGCAGTCTTTAACACTGGTAGCATGCCGCGACAGCGTGGACGTGAACCGTATGTGCAGTTGACGGTCTTTGAGCGAGGGCGTATAGTGGGCATGCGGGAGGCCGGGTGGACGTACCGCCGAATTGCTCAACACGTGGGGCGTGAGGTCTCCACAGTACATCGATGTTGTCGCCAGTGGTCGGCGGAAGGTGCACGTGCCCGTCGACCTGGGACCGGACCGCAGCGACGCACGGATGCACGCCAAGACCGTAGGATCCTACGCAGTGCCGTAGGGGACCGCACCGCCACTTCCCAGCAAATTAGGGACACTGTTGCTCCTGGGGTATCGGCGAGGACCATTCGCAACCGTCTCCATGAAGCTGGGCTACGGTCCCGCACACCGTTAGGCCGTCTTCCGCTCACGCCCCAACATCGTGCAGCCCGCCTCCAGTGGTGCCGCGACAGGCGTGAATGGAGGGACGAATGGAGACGTGTCGTCTTCAGCGATGAGAGTCGCTTCTGCCTTGGTGCCAATGATGGTCGTATGCGTGTTTGGCGCCGTGCAGGTGAGCGCCACAATCAGGACTGCATACGACCGAGGCACACAGGGCCAACACCCGGCATCATGGTGTGGGGAGCGATCTCCTACACTGGCCGTACACCACTGGTGATCGTCGAGGGGACACTGAATAGTGCACGGTACATCCAAACCGTCATCGAACCCATCGTTCTACCATTCCTAGACCGGCAAGGGAACTTGCTGTTCCAACAGGACAATGCACGTCCGCATGTATCCCGTGCCACCCAACGTGCTCTAGAAGGTGTAAGTCAACTACCCTGGCCAGCAAGATCTCCGGATCTGTCCCCCATTGAGCATGTTTGGGACTGGATGAAGCGTCGTCTCACGCGGTCTGCACGTCCAGCACGAACGCTGGTCCAACTGAGGCGCCAGGTGGAAATGGCATGGCAAGCCGTTCCACAGGACTACATCCAGCATCTCTACGATCGTCTCCATGGGAGAATAGCAGCCTGCATTGCTGCGAAAGGTGGATATACACTGTACTAGTGCCGACATTGTGCATGCTCTGTTGCCTGTGTCTATGTGCCTGTGGTTCTGTCAGTGTGATCATGTGATGTATCTGACCCCAGGAATGTGTCAATAAAGTTTCCCCTTCCTGGGACAATGAATTCACGGTGTTCTTATTTCAATTTCCAGGAGTGTACATTAAAAGGCTGGAGGCACGGGGTCCTTTCCATAACCGGTATTCGTTTATTTAAAGACACATCCGGACTTAGGAGAAACAGTTTGCAGTGACCTCTGAGTGAATAGTACCTTACTGTCAAGTAGGTTAGCAGACAGGGCTGGAACTGCACAAATGTCCTTTGTCTCTAACGTCATAGAGCTAGGGCCAGTTTTCTAGAAGTTGGAATCTGACGATCCTATCCCAGTGTGCTCTGGTCACCATGTTTAATCGCTATCTTGTGTTTCAAGTCATTCATAACGGATTGTGACGTCAGAGTAGAGCTGTGTCAGTGTCTCAAGTCTGGGCCAGTATGCTAGAATTACACACTCTTATAAATAGGTCAACAGGTCTTAGTTAGATTCTGACACCAATGAGCCAGGGCCAGTATTCCAGCTCTAGGCCAGTACAGCCCAATATCTCAAGTCTGTGCCAGTGTGTCAGGATTTTACGCTGTTATATACAGCCTGACTGGTCTGAGCTGGATTGCTGCATCCTAGAGCTGTGCCAGTATGCCCCAGTCGCCATATTCGACTGGCGTCTTGTCTCAGATTATGACACCATAGAGCCAGGCCGGTATTTAATGTCGCTCAGCATGACACTACACCATTTTCAATTTCCTGCCAATTTACTCTTAGGATAAAACTCTGATTCCATAGGAAACACACTAGTCCACTTGAGCTATTTTTTGAATTTTCCCAGAATATTTTGAAAGTCCTGCTAAAATTTGAATCACCATCACTTTTACATTGGGGAACTGAACTTTATCAGAGATGGAAGGGTTGGGGCTTAGGAAATCCCGTGACTCATTGATCATATCATTAATGATGTCATCAGTGACATCATTAGTGACACATTTTTAATCAGAACTCTCCTTACTATACTACCAATACAATTTGCAGTAAATCAGCATTTGTGATTAAGTGACTGAAGCACATACAATAACTAACATATCATTACATTACATTATATGAATACTTGTTCCATAGATCACAACAATGACAATTTCGTAATGATGTGGATTTTGTCAGTTTAACATAAGGTTTCTTTACATGATATGATTCATTAAACTTTTATTTTTATTTCTTTTTTTACAATTAGTGCTTCATATCTAAAAACTTACCTATTAAGTAAAAGCTTGCATTCAGAAATTCTTTTGTTTTTAAATGCTGGTTGGCTATCTGTCAGAGTTTTAATGCAACTTGGTAAATGACCAAAGACTATTTTGGCAGCATAATTCACCCCTTTCTGAACCCAAGTCGGATTTAACCCAGAATAGTGAAGAAGATCATCCTTTCTTCAATGTTGTAGCTAAGCACTTCACTATTATTTTTTAATCGGTGTGAGTTATTAATAACAAATTTTATAAGCGAATATATTTATTGTGAAGCTACTTTGAATATCCCTAGTTCCTTAAATAAATTTCTGCAAGGCGGTCTTGGAAGGGCTCTAGCTATTATCCTGATTACATGCTTTTGCGTAGTGAATACTTGTTCTCTTAGTGTTAAATTACCCCAACACATGTTGCCAAGCGAAAGCAGCTAATGAAAACAGGCATAGTAGGCTAATTTACTGATATGTTTATCATCAAAATTTGTAATGACCCTAATATCATAAGTAGTTGAACACAAACGTTTCAGAAGATCATCAATGTGTTTCTTCTAATCCATTTTCTCATCAATGCACACACTATGAAATTTTGAGTGTTCTTGTTTTTTGGATGTAGTTACTATACTTGTATCATCAGCAACACAAACTAACTTTGCATCTTCACAAATGTAGATTGCCAAGACATTAATATATGTTAAGAACAATAAGGGACCCAAGACTGAATACTGTGGGGCACCATTCTTGATAAATAAATAAATATAGACAACATAATCCATGGAGAATAGCGACCTGATGCTATATTTGAGTTAAAATGAACAGTCAAGGTAGCAACAAAATTTGTTTATTAACTGGTTTTGGCTTATGTGAAAGCATCTCCAGAATTTTTGTCCCCCTATAGCCGGTTCTGGAGGCTCCTCGCTTTTCTCGTGATACCACGACCTTTGTCTGAAGATAGCTTTTGCATAAGCCAAAACTGGTTAATAAACAAATATTATTGCGATGTTGACTGTTCATTTTAACCCATTCTTGATACTAGTGGACTCTACTGATTTTTGCAGACTATCTGTACTGTTAATTTCAAACATCTGTATTATTCTAGTTAAAAATGAATTAAATTATTTGGGCATTGCCCCACTGCTATAATACGTAACCTTATCTAGGAGAATATCATGACTTATGCAGTCAAAAGCCTTTGAGAGATCACAAAAAATTCCAATAGGTGATGTTTGCTTATTCAGAGCATTTAATATTTGGTCAGTGAAAGCATGTATAGCATTTTCTATTGAAAAGCCTCTCTGAAAACCAAACTGACATTTTGTTAGTAATTTATTTTTACACATATGTGAAGCTACTCTTGAATATACAACTTTTTCAAGATATTTGGGTAAAGCTGTCAGAAGTGAGGTAGGGCAGTAGTTGTCAGCATCAGACCTATCCCCCTTTTTATGCAACGGTTTAACAATAGCATATTTCAGTCTATCTGGAAAAATGCGCTCTTTCAGTGAGCTACTACATATGTGGCTGAGAATCCTATCTATCTGTTGAGAACAAGCTTTTAGTATTCTGTTGGAAATGCCATCAGTTCACACAAACTTTTACTTTTGAGGGGATTGATTATTTTCCTAATTTCAGTAGCAGAGGTGGATTGAATTTCTATTTGCATAGGTATTGCCTCTTGGATATACACCCTCGCATTTTCTAACGATCATCTAGATCTTGTTTTCTCTAAAATACTTAAAAATGACTGTTAAAAATGTTTTCTACTTATGAGCTTTTGTTAACAAACTTTTCATTGAGTTTGTTAGAAATACAGTCTTCCTGTGCTCTCAGTTGCCTTGTTTCCCTTTTAAAAATATTCCACAGTGTTTTAATTTTATTATCAGAGGTGTTAATCTCAGACATAATGCACATATTTCTGGACTTTTTAATAACATTTCTTTATACAGTGCAGTAGTTTTTATAAAATTTGTCTGTTTCTAGATCGTTACTTCTCATAGCTATTAGATACATGTCCCTTCTCTGTTTACAAGATATTTTTATCCCTTTACGAAGCCATGGCTTTTTAGATGGTTTCTGACAATTATGCTTCACTGTTTTCTTAGGGAAACTGTGTTCAAATAAACTCACAAAAGTATCATCCTAAAATTCGCAATTGTTAAATCGAAAATTGAATGCCCCATTTTGGAGGACTGTTTTGCATCACTGTATGGAGGTATGTCATGTACTGTAACTAGCTGTGCATCGTGATAAGAAAGGCTACTCCTGACAGGAAAAGTTTTTATTTACTAAATTTATCTTGGTATACAAAAACGTTATCTATCAGTATGTGGCTTTCCTGTACTACCTGAGTAGAAAAATCAATAACTGATGTCAAATAGAAAGCGCAAAGCACTTCAATGTCATTTCTTCTATCAGACTCTTTCAGAAAATCTACAGTGAAATCCCCACAACAATGAATCCAATTTTTCCAGAAACAGCTGAAAATTTCCCAGTGGGGATCTATACACAGCTACAATTATAAAAGTACCATTGTTTAGTTTAAGCACACAGACATATGCACAGCAAACGGCTGAAATTTTTACGACTTGTTCCTAAGATCACGATGTCGTACACCCTTAAAAGTTTTCTTGATCTCTTTATCTGTTTCCAAGAAACAGAGATTCAAAGGTATCCTACTTGTAGACGTAAAATGCGGTATGAGGCAATATCTAAACAATAAATATCTGCAGCAAACTGCCCAAATTTTAACGGCATATTCTCTAGGCGCTTCTTTAGAAGATCCATCTGTCCGTTTTCAAATGTCTATATCCGTTATCGAGAAATACCACATAAACTTGTTTTTTGGGAACAAAAACCCAGCCGCGGGTTCTGAGACGGCTATGCACAGCATATGGCTGTAACTTTTACAACGTATTCCCAAGATCACGATCTTGAAAGACTTCCAAATTTTTCTTGATATTTTTATACGTTCCCATACGAAAACGTAGTCTATAAAGTGACGTAGCACGGAGAAATGTGCTCTAAAGTGTCTCTGCTATCACCCGGGAACCAATTTTTAGTGCTGAAACATATGCAGTTTTTTTCCCACCCAAACTCGGGTCTGAGGTGTAAAATTAGTTTTGCGTTAATTCAGTTTCACATAAGTAAACCATTCAAATTTTAGTGAGCAGTACATTGTCTTCCATATGTGCAGCGGGGAAAAGAAGGGAACTAGCGGAAAAATGCTCCTAAAAGAGCACAAAAAAAGAGTGACTGGAAAGTAGGGTACCAGCCGCCTAAAAATTTGGCATTTTTGCATATTCGCGCCTTTTTATGTCAAGAGAGAAGAAGACATTAGCAGTGACAGAGAGACGGAAAAGTGATAAATAGTGGAAGATAATAGACAGTGGCTGCGTTGTAGAAAGAGCGAAGGAGAAAATGGCTGTGTGAGACAAAGAGATAGACACAGCGGCAGTAGAACATGGTTAAGTGCCAGAACAGTACTAGGAAAAGAATGACGAAGACAGTGCCTTGGGGGTGGGGGGTGGGGGCGGGGATGATAAGGTAAAGTGGAACCTGAACCGTGAATTTACTTCCATTTTTTTTTAATTTTATTTTTTACTTTATTTACTGGCGATTCATCAAGAACATTGAGACATTTAATCACACTAGGTGAGCGTGGAAGTAGTTGCCAGGAAGTAACTGATGGAAAATACTTTTGACAAATATGCATTTATTCCTAAAAGCCTTTTCAAAACAGATTTAAAATTATAAGCAGAAAAGCACCCTCGAAATATCAAGTTACAGTTTTATTTAGAGGCAAAGAACAATATTAACAGTAGGAGCCTTCGGGCTGAGAAGCTTGCTTGCTCCCTTTCAACATGGCCGTAGTCATGACCGCTCACAACAACCTCTGAAAGAGTACACTGGTGCAAATCTGCAACACACCAGATTACTTCAAACAAAAATTTTAACAACTCATACAAAAATGTAAACTATGCACCCCGTAAGAAGAATGGAAATGGTACAACCCTCAAATTATTTGCCACCGAAAGTGAAATTTAAAAAAAATTTTTTAAAGGACTCTTACGGTGGAAAGGTGACAATCTTATAACCTAAAATGACTATTTAAATAAAACCAATAAAATGCAGACTTACATAAAATGTACAACATGCTCAACATTAGACATATACCACCTCGAGAGATGATAAGCAAGATACAAACATATTTCAAGAATTCGGCATTTAAGCGATAAATTCGTTAACACCGAATCCGAACAACATGACAGAGGCAGCTATTAACGTACGGCAGACCGACAGACAGACAGACAGACACTAATTGCCTAACAAATGCGGACGAGAGACAGACGAGCAAGCTGGTTCAAATGGCTCTCTGCTGTGGTTATCAGTCCCCTAGAACTTAGAACTACTTAAACCTAACTAACCTAAGGACATCACACACATCCATGCCCGAGGCAGGATTCGAACCTGCGACCGTAGCAGTCGCACGGTTCCGGACTGCGCGCCTAGAACCAAGAGACCGCCGCGGCCGGCCAGCAAGCTGGGGACGGGAGACTGACCAGAAACACAAGTAGAATTTAACAAGTAACTGAAACAACATATCACTACTCACTTAACTTCTAATAACTACGATTTCTGGCAAAGACACCCCCAAAACGCTCTTCCGAACCGTCCGCTGCCAGCCACTTCAACGGACGCAGGAAGGCGCGCTGATGTCCAGTCTCACGGCGTCGCACCTCGCCCTGGCCAGACCGATGTGGTGGGTTGACTGCTGTTGCTCTCGTGTCGGCCGCGAAGCCACAACCCCTCGCTATACGGCGCGGCCACTGGACTCACGTGGCGACCTCACATGCGCCGACGCTCCAGGCGGACAAGTCATCTTGTGTCCCAGTGTGCGACCGACCAGCCGATAGATCCAACTGCCAATGCCCATTGCCTGAGCAAACTCGAGCAGACTGGCGGCCTAACACATACTAGCACTGCGGACAACAGACACTGATTGTCCCACACTGATCCGGCTGACCAACTAACCAGACTCGCCGAGTCTTACAGACTGACACTTCTCAGACTGACTGACCCAGCCTCACTCCGACTGACCAACTGCCCCGACCTGCTTCGACTGACAGACTCACCAACTGCCGAGCCCATAGCGCCCCTTAAATGCACGTGAACAGGCAACCTTTCCCCTTTCCCACCAGAGGGAGACACCAAAACTGCGACTGCCACAGCGGCGCCACCGCCAGCAGCGGAGGGCGACTGCTTTACACTATGCGCTGTGGCGCGCTTTTCAAAACAGCAGTTTTTACTATGGCTCAGAGCCCTCGGTCACACTTTTTAGTCTTACTGACCAGGTTTCAACACTTCTAAGAGTGCCTTCATCAGAATTTAGACATACAAAGTAGTTTATAACATAATTACAAATTAATGGAAGAAACTTTTTAATATATAAAAAAGTGGAAGTACTGACTAACAATACTAGTCAGAGATAGTGCTCACATGTCAAGTATAACATAAATAACAAGCCAGAAGGGCTTTAGTCACAAAAATTCAAAAGGAATGTGTGAAGGCGAGCTTCTAAGGGCTGCTCATACATGTACAGCCACAGGTTACAACCGTCACTGAGCCAAGCAGCCAAGGTTAAACTACAGTGGAAGTGCTTGTGAGCCAGTGATAGTGAGAGACAGAGTGTATGACAGCGACAACGAGGAAGAGGGAGATAATGACAGTGAGACGTGACAGCAGTAACTGAAAGAAGACAATGAAATATTGGCAGTAAGAGAGAGAGCAAGAGGGAGTCAGTGAGAGCGAGAACAGACTGTAGTAGTAGGGCAGACTAGGAGACAGACCTCTCGGCTGATGTAAATCTACAGAGAAGCAAATTAAGTGTTTATCTTTTTCTGTTTTCCTCATAGTATCTTTGTTAAATTTAGTCGTGTTTTTCTGTTCATGAGGTTTAATCTCGCGTTTCTGTAAGTGTAAGTTCATTCAGCCAGTAGCGCAGTAGACGCTCATTTGTGCTGTTTTGAAGGCTGTCCGTTCGTTTAGTAAGCCAGTCAGTCAAACCGCAGCTCTCGGCCGAAAGATGTTTATCTTTCTGTTTCTTTCCTCGTAGTACATTTATTAAATTTTGTGTGTGTTTTTCTGTTTAAGAGGTTCAATCTCGCGTTTTTGTAATGGTGAATTCATTCAGTCTGTAGTGCAATAGTTGTTCACCGAAGAGCGAGCTACACAGCTCATTAACGCATCAGCGACTATTGGTGGCATATCAGGAGGGTAGCAAGTTGCGTATCTAGGATTCAATCTGCTTTTATAGTTTACTTCTTCAGTTAGCACGGTTAGGATGTGTGCATGTTGTGTGCGGATGCAGGAGGAGATGGCCGCAGTTCGCGAACAACTGAAAGCGCTTTTGGCTACGATCAGTCACCTTCTGGTTGCTGCCTCGGGGTGTAGCGTTGGCAGGGAATCTGGCACATCACGTGGAACATCTCAGGTCTCGCTTGTTTTTCCCATGGGCGCTGCTCCCGAGGCACCGCCGCGATGGATCCGACCTCAGCACAGGGCGAGCGGCGGGTGGTAACACGTTCGCGTCACTCAAGGCAGAGGGCCAATGTGGAGACTGAGAGTGGACATGTGGCCTCTCCTTCCACAGGCTCCAAGCAGACACAGGAGCGGAGAGGGATTTATCAGTTATTGGGAGCTCCAACGTTATGCGCGTTATGGAGCCCCTTAGTCAGATAGCGTTCAGGACTGGAAAGAAACCCAATGTGCACTCAGTATCTCTGCTGAGGAGGGGGCGGGGGGGGGGGGAAGGGGGGATCATCTGAGATGTGGAGGCGGCCTTGCCTGCGGTATCGAGCGTGCTGGGTGCAGCTGACTGCAAGTTATGGCTCACGTCGGCACCAACGACTCCTGTCGCATGGGTTTGATGCCACCCTCAGTTCATACAGGCGGCTGGTGGTGGTGGTGAAGACTGCTGGCCTCGCGCACCAGGTGCAAGCAGGGCTCGCAATTTGCAGCATTGTTCCCAGGGTTGATTGGAGTCCTTTTGTTTGGAGTCGTATGGAGGGTCTCAAGCAAAGGCTTCGTCGATTCTGTGACACTATTGGCTGTATATTTCTAGACCTGCGTTATCGTGCGGCGATTTCTAGGGCTCTCCTTGATAGAACAGGGATGCGCTAGACAAAGGAAGCAGCTACTCAGGTAGCAAAGCACTTGTGGAGTGCACGTGAGGGTTTTTTTAGGGTAGATGGTAATTTGAGGTGCTCTAATGAACACTCGCCAGTCGATACACAGACAGTGTTCAGAAAAATAGCACTTCGACTCTCAAATTTTATCAGTAAACTATCGAAATATTCGTAATAAAGTTTCCGAATTTACTACCCTCCAGGAAAGTTCTCGGCTGAAACCCGAAGTGGAAAGTTTGAGGTATTTAACGAGTTGTCGATCGTATATCGAAAAGACAGATTAGAGGCAGTAGGAGGCGGAGTGCTCATTACAGTTCACAAAATTGTAGTCTCTATTGAGGTCGAAGTTGATTGTGACAGTGAAGTTATCTGGTCTCGTGTAACAGGTGTAAATGAAATTAAGTTAACTATTGGATGTTTTTACCTGCCACCCGAATCCACTGCGACAGTTCTAGAGTCATTCAAAATTAGTCTACGGCCAGTAGCGCGTAAATACGCAGATCATGCAATACTAGTTGGAGGCGAGTTTGACCTACCGAATATCGACTGGAATAGCTTCATTGCGAGTGGTACAGCAGACAGTCATGCGAAATACTTTTGAACACTTTTTCTGAAAATTGTCTTCTGCAGCTAGCTCAGCAGCCCACACACAAAGGAAATATCTTAGATCCTTTAGCTGCAAATAGGCCGGACCTTACCGAAAAAGTCAGTATAGAAATGGTGATTGGCGATCATGTTGTCATTATAACAACTAAGGTTACGAAAGTTAATAAATCAGTCAAGAAGGCTAGGTGAGTGTTTCTACGAGACAGAGCAGATAAGCAGTTGTCAGAATCTCACTTGGACAGTGAACTGACATCACGTAGTTCCAGTAAGATGGATATAGAACAATTATGGGCAAAGTTTAAGCAGATTGTAAATCGTGATCTGGAGAGTTATGTGAGGACGAAAAAGACCCACGATGGCTTAATAACGAAATCGGAAGATGCTGAGGAAGCAGATGTTGCTGCACTCGCGGTTCAAAAGTGAACGTACAAGTAACGACAAGTCTAGATTAGTAGAGATTAGCGCGTCTGTGAAAAAATCTACGCGCGAAGCATAAACCGCTACCACCTCACACCTTAGCGAAGGATCTGGCAGAGAACCATAGAAAATTCTGAACCTATGTAAAATCGCTAAGCGCGTCTAAGGCTTTCATTCAGTCCCTTGTTGATCAGTCTGATGAGGCAGTTGAAGATAGCAAAACGAAACCCGGGGTTTTGAATTTCACTTTCAAGAAATCGTTTACGCAGGACAATCGTATAGACATGCCGTCGTTTAACCATCGGACATACTCCCGTATGGACGACATAGTAATAAGCACACCTGGCGTAGAGAAACAACTGAAAGATTTGAAAGCAAATAAATCAGCAGGTCCGAATGGAATCCCAGTTTGGTATTACAAGGAGTACTCTACGCCATTAGCCCATTGTCTAGTCTGCATTTATCGTGAATCTCTCGCCCAGCACCCTGTCCCAAGTCCCCCACTATATGAGAACGGTAGAACAACAGGCGTGCAAAATTACCGACGAATCTCCTTAACTTAGATTTGCTGTAGTATCCTTGAACATATTCTCAGTATAGTAAACTTTCTTGAGTCTGAGTAGCTTATGTCCACGAATCAGCATGATTTCAGAAAGCATCGCTCGTGTGACACTCAGTTTGCCATAACCTCACATGATGTACTGAGAACTATGCATGACGGGCTACAGGCAGATGCCGTATTTCTACACTAATGGCCATTAAAATCGCTACACCACGAAGATGACGTGCTTCAGACGCGAAATTTAACCGACAGTAAGAAGGTGCTGTGATATGCAAATGATTAGCTTTTCAGAGCATTCACACAAGGTTGGCGCCAGTTGCGACACCTACAACGTGCTGGCATGAGGAAAGTTTCCAACCGATTTCTCATACACAAATAGCAGTTGACCGGCGTTGCCTGGTGAAACGTTGTTGTGATGCGTCGTGTAAGGAGGAGAAATGCGTACCATCACGTTTCCGACCTTGATAAAGGTCGGATTGTAGACTATCGCGATTGCGGTTTATCGTATCGCGACATTTCTGCTCGCGTTGGTCGAGATCCAATCACTGTTAGCAGAATATGGAATCGAATGGTTCAGGAGGATAATACGGAACACCGTGCTGGACCCCAACGGCCTCGTATCACTAGCAGTCGAGATGACAGGCATCTTATCCGCATGGCTGTAACGGATTGTGCAGCCACGTCTCGATCCCTGAGTCAACAGATGGGGACGTTTGCAAGACAACAACCATCTGCACGAACAGTTCGACGACGTTTGTAGCAGCATGGACTATCAGCTCGGAGATCATGGCTGCGGTTACCCTTGACGCTGCATCACAGGCAGGAGCGCCTGCGATGGTGTACTCAACGACGAACCTGGGTGCACGAATGGCAAAACATAATTTTTTCGGACGAATCCAGATTCTGTTTACAGCGTCATGATCGTCGCATCCGTGTTTGGCGACATCGCCGTGAACGCACATTGGAAGCGTGTATTCGTCATCGCCATACTGGCGTATGACCCGTCGTGATGGTATGGGGTGCCATTGCTTACACGTCTCGGTCACCTCTTGTTCGCATTGACGGCATTTTGAACAGAGGACGTTACATTTCAAATGTGTTACGCCCCTTGGCTCTACCCTTCATTCGATCCCTGCGAAATCCTACATTTCAGGAGGATAATGCACGACCGCATGTTGCAGGTCCTGTACGGGCCTTTCTGGATACAGAAAATGTTCGACTGCTGCCCTGGACAGCACATTCTCCAGATCTCTCACCAATTGAAAACGTCTGGTCAATGGTGGCCGAGGAACTGGCTCGTCACAATACGCCAATCACTACTCTTGATGAACTGTGGTATCGTGTTGAAGCTGCATGGGCAGCTGTACCTGTACACGGCATCCAAGCTCTGTTTGACTCAATGTCCAGGCGTATCAAGCCCGTTATTACGGCTAGAGGTGGTTATTCTGGGTACTTATTTCTCAGGATCTATGCACCCAAATTGCGTGAAAATGTAATCACATGTCAGTTCTAGTAGATTTGTCCAATGAATACCCGTTTATCATCTGCATTTTTTCTTGGTGTAGCAATTTTAATGGCCAGTAGTGTAGATTTCCGGAAGGCGTTTGACACGGTGACTCGTTGCAGACTGTTAACGAAGCTACGAGCTTATGGAACAATTTCGCAGTAGCTCGAAGACTTCTTAAGTAACAGAACCCAGTATGTTGTCCTCGACGGCGAGTGTTCATAAGAGACAAGGGTATCGTCAGGAGTGCGCCAGTGAAGTGAGATAGGACCGCTGTTCTCTAGTCACAAAAATGATTTGGCTGACAGAGTGGGCAGCAATCAGCGGTTGTCTGCTGATGATACTGTGGTGTACGGTAAGGTATCGAAGTTGAGTGACTGTAGGAAGATACAAGACGACTTATACAAAATTTCTACTTGGCAGCTAGCTATAAATGTGGAAAAATGGAAGCTTGAGGTTGAGTAGGAAGTACAAACCTGTAACGTTCGGATGCAGCATTGCTAATGCACTGCTTGACATAGTCAAATCGTTTAAATATCTGGGCGTAACGTTGCAAAGCGATATGATATGCAAGGAGCATTTGAGAACTGCGGTAGGGAAGGTGAATGATCGACTTCGGTTTATTGGGAGAATTTTAGAAAAGAGTGGTTCATCTGTAAAGGATATCGCATGTAGAACGCTGGTGCGACTTATTCTTGAGTACTGCTCGAGTGTTTGACATTCGTACCAGATCAAACTAAAGGAAAACGTCGAAGTAATTCAGAGGCGGGCTGCTAGATTTGTCACGGGCAGGTGCGAACAACACGCAAATGTTATGGAGATGCTACGGGAGCTCAAATGGGTATCCCTGGATGGAAGGCGACGTTTCTTTCGAAAAACACTGTTGTGAAATTAGAACCGGCATTTGAAGCTGACTGCCGAACGCTTCTTCTGCCGCCAACATATACATTGCGCGTAAGGACCACAAAGATAAGATACAAGAAATTTGGGCTCATACGGAGGCATATGTTGTTGTTGTTGCGGTCTTCAGTCCTGAGACTGGTTTGATGCAGCTCTCCACGCTACTCTATCCTGTGCAAGCTTCTTCATCTCCCAGTACCTGCTGCAACCTACATCCTTCTGAATCTGCTTAGTGTATTCATCTGCCGGCCGGTGTGGCCGAGCGGTTCTAGGCGCTTCAGTCTGGAACCGCGTGACCGCTACGGTTGCAGGTTCGAATCCTGCCTCGGGCATGGATGTGTGTGATGTCCTTACGTTTGTTAGGTTAAGTAGTTCTTAGTTCTAGGGGACTGATGACCTCAGATGTTAAGTCCCACAGTGCTCAGAGCCATTTGTATTCATCTCTTGGCCTCCCTCTACGAGTTTTACCCTCCACGCTGCCCTCCAGTACCAAATTGGTGATCCCTTGATGCCTCAGAACATGTCCTACCAACCGATCCCTTCTTCTAGTCAAGTTGTGCCACAAATTCCTCTTCACCCCAATTCTATTCAATACCTCCTCATTAGTTATGTGATCTACCTATCTTATCTTCAGCATTCTTCTGTAACACCACAGTCCGCAGCTCGTGGTCGTGCCTGCCTGTGATGCAGCGTCATGGGTAACCGCAGCCATGGTCTCCGAGCTGATAGTCCATGCTGCTACAAACGTCGTCGAACTGTTCGTGCAGATGGTTGTTGCCTTGCAAACGTCCCCATCTGTTGACTCAGGGATCGAGACGTGGCTGCACAATCCGTTACAGCCTCGCTTCCCACGCCCGGGTTCCCGGGTTCGATTCCCGGCGGGGTCAGGGATTTTCTCTGCCTCGCGATGACTGGGTGTTGTGTGATGTTCATAGGTTAGTTAGGTTTAAGTAGTTCTAAGTTCTAGGGGACTGATGACCATAGATGTTAAGTCCCATAGTGCTCAGAGCCATTTGAACCATTTGTAACATCACATTTCGAAAGATTCTATTCTCTTCTTGTCCAAACTATTTATCTTCCATGTTTCACTTACATACATGGCTACACTGCACACAAATACTTTCAGAAACGACTTCCTTACACTTAAATCTATACTCGATGTTAAAATTTCTCTTCTTCAGAAACGCTTTCCTTGCCATTGCCAGTCCACATTTTATATCCTCTCTACTTCGACCATCATCAGTTATTTTGCTCCCCAAATAGCGAAACTCCTTTACTACTTTAAGTGTCTCATTTCCTAATCTAATTCCCTCAGCATCGCCCGACTTAATTCGACTACATTCCATTATCCTTGTTTTGCTTTTGTTGATGTTCATCTTATATCCTCCTTTCAAGTCACTGTCCATTCCGTTCAACTGCTCTTCCAAGTCCTTTGCTCTGTTTGTGAGTGATACAGGAAAGGAAATTACTAGTAGTAGTACAGGGTGCCCTCCGCCACGCACCGTACGGTGGCTTGCCACTTGCCGTGTGTCTATGTAGACGTACTGGTAGATGTAGTAACAATGAGTTTGGCTGAATGAGTGAGTGAGAAAGGACAACTTGGAGTGCATCGGTACGAGTGACTTACAGCGATGGACTAGTGAGTGTGAATTATTTACACTTAAGGGAGCTTGTGGGAGTTTGAGGTAAGTTGCATACTAAAAAAGGCGCGAATATGTTCAAGTGCCAAAATTTTAGAGAAAATTTTAAAGGTGTTGAGGAAGGTAGAGTGAGGCAGCTGGTAGTCACGTTTGAGTCTATTAAAATGAAAAGAAATATATTCGCATTTCTTTTGGCTCCGATAAGAGAATTTGTTCCGCTGGTAATGCATAATCGAGACTTCAAAAGATAATAATGCAAACTTCAAATGAATTCATAGAATGACTTGATGAATGGACAGTAAAATAAAGAAGCTTAGTGTGCGTCGTTGAGAGCATTGTGCCTTGTATATTATCAGGTTTGACCTAATGCTATAGTGTACGATACGAAATGCATGCATGCATGTCCAAAACAACATTGCATTGTAATTCGGAATAACACAGGCACTGCAATTTCGATACTGGGCATGCGACTTTCACGGTACGGGAATATACATAATGGATGTACGAGTAACAGGTTGTAGACATATGGTTAATGACATATGGAAATTGAGGCCTGGCCGTGAGTCGTGCACAGATAGCCAAATGGTGAGGCGACCGCTCGTGGTAAACGGGGAATCCGGGTTCGAGTCCCAGTACGGCACAAATTTTCAGTGTCGTCATTCCACTATACAGCTGATGGGTGTCCATATTCGTAACTGCGAATACATCCGATGTACCGGTTTGGCAGTGAAAAATGGACGCCCAATGCAGAAAAAAATGGTTCAAATGGCTCTGAGCACTATGGGACTTAATTGCTGAGGTCATCAGTCCCCTAGAACTACTTAAACCTAAGTACACTAAGGACATCACACACATCCATGCCCAAGGCAGGATTCTAACCAGCGACCGTAGCGGTCGCGCGGTTCCAGACTGTAGAGCCTAGAACCGCTCGGCCACTCCGGCCGGCCCAGTGCAGAAAACCATTGCAAAATTATACGTTGCTCGTGGAATAACGGTGAAACGCATATTGCAGATTACTTGAGAACGAGGGAAAAGATTAGCTTAGGGAACAGGCTAGAGTGGAAGTGTGATAGGTTAATGGAAGTACAGATGTAGCTACGCGGATTGATGTTAGATGGACCCCCAGATGTTCTTTCAGCTTGCCGAAGAGTTGGAAATGACATGTTGTAATACAGAGGGATCCAAAAAAATGTATCCACTGTTTAAAGTTCATAACTGGCAAAATAACTGACGGTCTCATCTTTGGTAGTGTAATATTTTGTAGTTCCGGCAATCGCCACACAAGCGTTGTATTGCGTTGTTTTGTTTTGTCAGATGACAGTCGCCAGATAGTCAGTGTTTTGTTCTTAGTTGCACCTAGTTACTCGAGTAAACATGGCTGGCGCAAGGCTTACATTCGATGAAAGGAAGTCAGTTTTGAAGTAGTATTTTAAGTACGAAAACATTCGCAATGGCGAAACGAGTATCTAACAGAGCCTCCGACACGTTTAACGATTCGTCGTGTTCGAGACAAATTTGAAGCCGAAGGCTGTGTTAAAGATGTACACAAACAACGATCTGGACGTCCTGTAACAGTAACAAGTCCAGCTAACTCCCGCCGTGTGTTACAACAATTCACTCGCTCACCACAGAAGCCTGTGAGACAGTGTGCCCGTGAAACTGGATTGAGTCGCTCAAGTGTGTGGCGATTTTGAAGACAGCAAAGTGGAAGTACTACACCCCACGATTGCTACACGCAATGAACGAGGACGACCCACATCGTAGAATGGAGTACTGCTAGTGGTTTACTAACATGGTGCGCAACGATGAAGAGTTTGCAGAGATGATTGTGTGGTCTGATGAGGCACAGTTCAAACTCAATGGTACAGTAAATCGCCACAATTGCATCTACTGGGCCGCCGAAAATCCGAACGACCATGTAGACAAAGCCGTGAATTTGCCAGGAGTAAATGTGTGGTGTGGGTTGTCTTACCGGGGCTTGATTGGGCCATTCTTCTTTGACGGCACAGTTACCGGTGAGGTGTACCTTCAGAAGCTTCAGATATCCATTTTAGCTGCCATCCGAAACTTGTATGGAGACGGAAGAGTTTACTTTCAACAAGATGGTGCCCCAGCCCACCACCAAAATCGTGTTAGGGCGTATCTCGACCTACCAGGAAGATGGATAGGCCGTAGAGGTGCTGTGAATATCCACTACGTTCCCCAGACCTAACTCCCCTGGACTTTTACCTGTGGGAAACACTAAAGGACGTTCTTTATCGACAAAAGCCACGCACATTGGATGAACTTCGAGAATCCATCGTACATTCATGTGCAAATATCCAACTGAACATGTTGCAGTCAGTAGTTCGTGCTGCAGTTCGGCGCATCGTTTGTGTGTGGTTGTTAATGGTGACCATTTCGAACACCTACAGTGATATTTTTAAGTTGGACTTTAAGCTATACTTTCACCAAAAATGAGACAACTCCGTCTATTAGTTTGCAAGTTATGGACTTTTAAACAGTGGATATATTTTTTGGACCCCTCTGTATCTGGACTCTGTGGCACATCAGCAACACACTCGTCTGTGCGGCCTCGGCCAACTTGTTGGCTCCACTTCACCACGACTCGACGCGACATAGCATTTTGTCCGTATACCGCCAAAATTTCACTGTGAATGTGCGTGCAGTTTTGACGGTTTGTCTACAAGAACTGTGCTGTCCCGCGTAATTCAGCTCTGATGTACGTTTCCAGTTGCTGCGCCATTTCTCTTAGACGCTGCCGTGCATCTGTTGCCAGTACTGCAGCAGAATTATGCCTGTTGGACTCCCGGAACGTTTACTCCTCTCAGACAACGCGTTGCTCTTGTTGCGTAATGGTCTTAGCGTGGAACGACATGTGTAACTTACTTTCTGAAGTCCCTACGTATAACTTCAGACTATTTTACTTCTTTTCTCAAATATTACGTGGCGTGTTTTTTAAATAAATACCGTTTTTAAACTAAAAAATGGCGTGCTAAGATATCTCAATAATTTTTGAATACCCTCCTCATAGAAGTCTGCCGCCTGACTTGTCAACCACTGCATCACCACCGTTTTGACTTCTTCGTCGTCTCGAAGACGCTGACCGCCCAGGTGTTTCTTCAAGTGCAGGAACAGATGGTAGACACTGGGCGCAAGATCGGGGCTGTACGGAGAATGATCTAGAGTTTCTCATCGAAAAGATGTGATGAGATCTTTGGTCTGATTCGCCACATGCAGCAAAACGATGCCCTTGCTCAACTTTCATGGACTGATGCTTTGATTCAAGTGTGACGTAGGCCACCCATGTTTCATCGCCCGTAACAATTTGGCTTAAGAAATCATCACCGCCGGCCGCGGTGGTCTCGCGGTTCTAGGCGTGCAGTCCGGAACCGTGCGACTGCTACAGTCGCAGGTTCGAATCCTGCCTCGGGCATGGATGTGTGTGATGTCCTTAGGTTAGTTAGGTTTAAGTAGTTCTAAGTTCTAGGGGACTTATGACCACAGCAGTTGAGTCCCATAGTGCTCAGAGCCATTTGAACCATTTGAAATCATCACCGTCGTTGTGGTATCGCTCAAGGAAAGTCAATGCACTGTCTAAACGTTTCGTTTTGTGCACATCCGTCAACATTTTCAGTACCTAACGTGCGCACAATTTTCGGTAATTCAAGTGCTCGGTCACAATGCCATACAAATCACTACGAGAAACATTAGGAAAGGACCTTGTGGATGACATCGGAAGTTCACTGAGGTTTTTTGCGGATGATGCTGTGGTATATCGAGAGGTTGTAACAATGGAAAATTGTACTGAAATGCAGGAGGATCTGCAGCGAATTGACGCATGGTACAGGGAATGGCAATTGAATCTCAATGTAGACAAGTGTAATGTGCTGCGAATACATAGAAAGAAAGATCCCTTATCATTTAGCAACAATATAGCAGGTCAGCAATTGGAAGCAGTTAATTCCATAAATTATCTGGGAGTACGAATTAGGAGTGATTTAAAATGGAATGATCATATAAAGTTGATCGTCGGTAAAGCAGATGCCAGACTGAGATTCGTTGGAAGAATCCTAAGGAAATGCAATCCGAAAACAAAGGAAGTAGGTTACAGTACGCTTGTTCGCCCACTGCTTGAATACTGCTTAGCAGTGTGGGATCCGTACCAGATAGGATTGATAGAAGAGATAGAGAAGATTCGACGGAGAGCGGCGCGCTTCGTTACAGGATCATTTAGTAATCGCGAAAGCGTTACGGAGATGATAGATAAACTCCAGTGGAAGACTCTGCAGGAGAGACGCTCAGTAGCTCGGTACGGGCTTTTGTTGAAGTTTCGAGAACATACCTTCACCAAGGAGTCAAGCAGTATATTGCTCCTTCCTACGTATATCTCACGAAGAGACCATGAGGATAAAATCAGAGAGATTAAAGCCCACACAGAGGCATAGCGACAATCTTTCTTTCCAAGAACAATACGAGACTGGAATAGAGGGAGAACCGATAGAGGTACTCAAGGTACCCTCCGCCACACACCGTCAGGTGGCTTGCAGAGTACGGATGTAGATGTAGATGCAGATGTAGATCCCGCAAGGAGGAAATCTTAAAGCGTCTGTTTTCTCTCAGCTTATTGTCCACTTCCTGCACTAAACTTTCATTAACGACCGAAGGACGATCTTTTTTTAAATTTCAAAACGTTACTTACTTAAAAAAACACGGCTCCTATAACGCAAGGGAATTCGGTGGTTACCGTAGTCCAAGAGTGCAACCGCCTATTACTTCGATGTGAATAGCACACCTTGCTTCGGAGAACACGCGGAGAGGACAGGAACTTCCGTGTTGACGACAGCCTGGGGGCTGTGACGTCATACGGCCAGTCGGCAAGTAGCGGCATTTGCGGTGGACGGCGGGCCTCGCCGCCAGCCAGTAGAGCCGCAGCTGGCAGCGAGCGAAGATGAGGTCGTCGTCGGGGTCGTGGCTGCTGCACTTGGCGCTCTGCTCGCTTCTGGGTGAGTTCAGATTCGTGTCGTCTGTTTTTACGTGCTTAATGTCCGTCAGCCAGGTTTAACCATCCTGAATCTCCAGGGTTTAGCAACGGTCTCTCGGTTCGCTTTGACCTTCGGACTGCACAACTCACTTGGCGTAGAAAAGGCGTGCGAATCTCAACAGATGATACGAAAAATGCCAGTTTATCAATAACTGTTGTTAAGCTGTCTTGAGTTAGAAGACGAGTTTCTCCTGTGCTAGCCTCTTCATCTCTGGCTAACTACTGCACGTGCATCCACCAGAACCTGTTTACTGTAGTCACGATTTTGTCGCCCTCTACATTACCACGTTACCCCTACTCTCCCCTCCATATTACGATTCCTTGATGTCTCAGTATGTGTACTATCAATTGATCCCTTCTTGTAATCAACGTGTGCCATTAGTTATACGATCTACACATTTAATCATTAATATTCTTCTGTAGCACCATATTTCAAATGCTCGTACTCCTTCTCAGAAGTGCCTATCTTTCGACGTTTGGCAATATTATGGAAAGGATAGATTGCTACCCACCATATAGTGGAGATCTTCAGTCGCAGATAGGCACAACATATTGTTAACACTCCATCGTGGATTTTCCATTGTTTCGTATATGTCACGTTTCAGATTCGTACAAGGCTACGCTCCAGGCAAATACCTCCGAAAACTACTTCTTACACGTAACTTTTTATTAGATGTTAACAAATATCTCATTTTCGGAACTGATTTTCCTTCTATATCCCGTCTGAATTTCCTCTCTGGCCATCGTCAGTTATTTTTCTGCCCGAACAGCAAAACTCATCCGCCACGCGGCATTAGCCGAGCGGTCGAGGCACTGCAATCATGGACTGTGCGGCTGGTCCCGGCGGAGGTTCGAGTCCTCCCTCGGGCATGGGTGTGTGTGTTTGTCCTTAGGATAATTTAGGTTAAATAGTGTGTAAGCTTAGGGACTGATGACCTTAACAGTTAAATCCCATAAGATTTTACATACATTTGAACAAAACTCATCCACTTTTACTGTCTCATTTCCTCTTCCAATCAGCATCGCCTGCACTATATTACCTGTGTTTTACATCTGTTAATATTCCTTTGATCTCTTTCCAAGGAACTATCCATTTAGTTCCACCGATCTTCCAGGTTCTTTGCGGTTTCTTACAGAACTGCAATATCATCAGCAAACCTTAAAGTTTTTTTTTTCTTCTCCGTGAAATTTATTTATGTTTACAACTTACTCTGTGGTTTCCTCGCTCAATGTGCAGACTCAATAAATAGTCCACAATCGACATTAAGCTAATAAAACTAAATGAAATTCGCATTACGTAACTTGCGAAATTGTCTCAAACAAATTTTTGAGCATGAAAAATAGCTCGTGAATCCACTGTCATCTCAGCACAGGTGAGTATCTTAGCCATTCAATTTTTTGAACTTGTAATTACCCGTAATCATATATTGCACCTTCTATCTAATAAAGCCTGTATCAGCATCAATATCCACTTAATGAAGTTCTTGCTCTTTTTATGTTTTCACAGACATTAACAATTTAAATTCTTCCGTATTTTAAGTGCACCAATAAGTGACTTTCCCATTCCATTGACTTGATGAAGAATGACAACAAATGCCGTATTAGGAATTTTATTCCATTAGTCGGAGGCATAATCTTTACGCCGCTGCTGGTGTCAGCAAACTGCTAGAGTTAATAAAGGTTGCGCTCTTGAAACACTGTGTCCGTCTTTCATCGGTTATTCATTACTGCAAAACATGTGTGAAGAAATTAAAGTCTATAACACGTCGAATACAATTTTTCAACGTTTAGCAACATGGTATACCACATATAAAAGTTTCTTGGTTAGAATGTTATACCAGATACATTATCAACAGAGTAACAAATTTGTCATGTTTGCGCTTGTAATCGTTCTTCCAGACTGTATCTATGTTGTTACGTTGTTTTTGTCGTCGTCGTCGTTGTTGTTGTTGCTGTTGCCGTCGTCTATGAACTGAACGTTTTATTTCAGCTCTTAGCGCTAATCTCTTCTGTGCAAACCTCTTCATCTCTGCATAAAAACTGCAACCTACGTCCACTTTAACCTGGTTAGTCTAGTCAATCCATGGTACCCCTGTACAGCCCCCCCCCCCCCCACCTTACACACACTCACACACACTCTCTCCCTCCCTCCCTCCCTCCCTCCCTCCCTCTCTCCTATCACCAAACTGATAATTCCTTGATGCCACGGGAAATATCATATGAAACTATCCCTTCCTTTAGATAAGTTGTACAAGAAATTTCTTGTTTCCCCGGTTCGATTCAAAGCCTGTCTATCTAATCCTGTGAAGCACCAAATTTCAAAAAGCTTCAAATATCTTCTTGTCTCAACTGCTTATCATCTACGTTTTACATTCGTAGAAGACTGTAGTCCAGACAAATACTTTCCCAAAAGACTTCCTAACACTTGACTTTTTTATTCGACGTTAAGATTTTTTTTTTTTTTTTTTCAGGGAAGCGTTTCTGTTGTTGTCAGACTGCGCTTTCTGTCCTCATCGATTATTCTGCTGTGCAAATAACTTAACTGTAATTTCCTAATCTGATTCCTCAGTAACATCAGACTTAATTCGAATACATGCCCACAACCCTTCTTTCAGTTTTGTTGATATTCATGCTATTAACATTTTCAGGGAACTTTCTATTCTGTTCAAATGATGTTGCAAAAACTTTGCCATCTCTGATAGAATTAGTCAGAAGAAAAAAAGTTATTAGTCCTTCTCCATGAAATTTATTAAATTTTCTAATTTTTCTTTGATGTAGTACTTGCTCAGTGAATAACACTGATTACTGGTATGGTTTCCTTGTATACTTGCGTTCCATCTTTAGTAACTTTGTCGTCGACGGGATGTTTAACCCTAAGTTTCGAACCTTCCTTCGTGCAACTTCGTAAAGGGCGTGAAATCGTCACTTTGTGGAGCTTGCCACTAGTTAACAATACTCGCTGTATATAAACGGCAATGTGCGGACTGTCCCACTCACGGACTCATCGCCCAGCCCAAACCACAAACTTGAAATTTCCAGAGGGCGTTGATCTTATACTGCAGGTGTCGATTAAGGAGCGATTTTTCAATATTCCGTCCCTAAGGGGGTGAAATAGGGGACGAAAGTTTTTTTGAAAATGCGCTATTAAGGCAATTTTGAAGCTAGACCTGCGGAAATTGGTAATCGTTTTCTCGATCAGAAATAAAGAAACACATGTTTCAGCATTTTTGGATATTTATCGCCTATGAGAGTGAGATACTTGGTGAAAGTTTTTTGAAAATAAATCATGATTAAAGACCTACTAAAACATTTAGAAAGCTACATTTATAAAAACTGATATGAGTTCTCAGTTAGAAATGAAAAATAGTTGTTTTATTGTTTTTGGAGATTGGACAAGCTAAGAGAGTGAAATAGGGAATGAAAAATTTAATGAAATTATTTCATTGTGAAAGTATTTTAAAAGCTAAATCGATGGAAATTTGAATTTGGCTTCCCTGTGAGAAATTTAAAAAAAATATTTCACTGTCCTTGGAAATTGAGCCCCTGAGTGGAGTGAAATAGGGGATCAAAATTTTTAAGAAATGTTTCATTACATTAAAGTTTTGAAGCGAAATCTATGAAAATTGGTATTTGACTTCTCGGTTAGATGTAAAGAAATTAGTGTTACGGGACGAAAGTTTCTATGAAATCTCGCCACAAGAACGCAAAAGGCATGGTTAACTGAAACCTTGGATTCGATCTAGCAGAACAGCTTTGTTTGTCAGAAGTACATTCGGAAAAGACCATGCTTCTATTGCCTGAATTAGCGTGAAATGTTTAGCGGGTGTTGCAATTTGTGAACAACAAAAAAATTCGATTAAAGAAAAACAAAAAAATACCTGTGCAGACCATTCAGTGTACGCGAGTGAAGCAGCAGGTGATAAGCTAGCTTCAGACACAGGCAGCAGCTCGGAAGATCTTAAACGCTCTCTCCCTTCTCTGGCAAATACCTATGCAGTTGAGGTAACTGCCTTGTATGCTTGACCTTCTGAATACACTGGGATGCCCCCACAGTATGCTCCAGGGTACAGTAAGAAACAAAAGTAATGAACATAGAAACCGTGCGAGGTGTGTTGCAGAAAAACCTGAGTAGCTCGGAAAACAGTCAGTTACGTCATACATTTGTCATAAACTGTGCTCCTTACTCAGTTGCGGAGACCGTTCGTGTTGTAACTTAACGTGGCCGAACTCGTTTTAATGTCTCTCAGACCTGCGTCAGGAGACTGACGGTTAAAAGACAGCCGATTTCCTCCCAAGTCCTGCCGTATCCGGGTTTTGTGATCAGAGTCCATAATAATTTCGAAGTCGACAGGACGTTAAACCGTGATGTCTCTTCTTCCATTTCGAGAGCTGTGGTCCGCTTTTTATTAAATTTCTTTTTCCGCATCTCGAAATGAGGTAGGTCTGTAGATAACAATTATTAGGTTCCTCGAGGAGCGTTTCTTGCCTAAAGCCGTCGGCACACGGACCGCGCAGTCGAACGTTAACGTGGAGCGTGCCAAGTTCAACGTGCTGCTGAACGCTCAGGAGCGATGCGACTTGTGCATACGGTACGTGGACCCCAACGTGGTATACGCGATCGCAACGCACTCTAGCGGCGAGGGATGTTTCTAGTTCGTGAATCACACTGTTTACTCGACGGGCGCGCGTAAAATTCCCACGTTAGCTCTATTAAAACGCACATTTCTTCCAACGTCCACGAAAAGGAAAGCACCATGTCCAATCAGTGAGGACACAAGCTAATAAAAGTTCCACTACAAACAGTGCAGTGCAAATTTGGAATAATTCTCCACATAAGATAAACATTATTTCATCATTCCCAAATTTTAGTAAAACCTCAAGGTCAGTCTTACTTGATCACTATTCCTACCCAGTAGCAGAATCTTTGCAACGTGTGAATTACGAAGCGTAAAAGAAAAAGGAGCAAAATATCTCTATATAAGTAGCGCAAGCTGTCCTGTAAATTAAGCCAATCGAACAAAGTCCCCCTCAAAAAAGGTGAACTTATGTTTATATAACATCAAATATTATAGCATATACTAATATTAAACCAATAATAATGTATCAGAACCTAATAAAAACGCGAATGTTAGGGAAAAAAATTTGGTAGTGTTTGGGCGTAAACCACTGCCCCAATTACGAATGCATCAGTGGACACTGACGCTACTCATTACGCTATACCAAGAACACACGCTAAGTAACTAATCATACTGTCTTAAGCCTTGCTAAAAAGATAATCTTAGATAATTATGTTATTAATTGAAATTTAATTATAACAAATTGTACCAAGAACAATACGTTTTGGGTGGATCTTCAGTGTGTTGCAGCCTTCAAATAGCCTACTCACATAATACGCAAGTTACAATAATTCTTTTGCCACGGATATGATGTTTTTCATTATTTTATTGGAACGAATCACACAGTTAACAACGGGTTTTCCAGTGATTCTCAATTTGCTGGTGCTGAGAAATGGCATATATACATATAGGCTTGAAATGAATGCCAATATGGCGCCTCACAACTCTGTACTGAAGGGAGACGGCTTGCATGTGACGTAGTGGCGTTGTGCCATCTCATTGGTCAACGCTCAGACGCAAGCTCGGAATATCTGAGATGCCAGATATTGCTCTGCACGTTCGGGAAGACTCCCGAACGTGCACGCTCAACGCTCAACGTTCGGATGCTCGGTCCGTGTGCCGACGGCTTAAGGAAATGTCGACGCGTTGTAGGTACCGCAGCGGTAGCGGGGAATACCCGCGAGTTTCTCCCCGCTCCAGGTGTGCCGCTTCTGCCGAAGGTCAGCAGCGCTGCGCGGGTCATCAGAGGTGCGCGTCAAGGACGCTTCGAGATTTGGCTCCAGCGACTGAGAGATACGCCGCGCTGTGGGAGCCTAGCTCCACCTGCCACTATACTGTATTCACCACAAGATATAAACATTACAACACGAATTCCTCCGCGTTTGCTGGAATCTCATTAGATTTCGTTAACATGGAGCGGAAGCCAAGCTGTCCCGAGTACAGTCAAGTTCATCCCCGGATCTTTGATATTTCCGAACCAGGGCAAAAACTTGATAGGGCCCCCCCTCCACCCCCCCTCCTTCCTCACACTCAAGTGTTTTGAGATGAGAAGTCAAAAATGTAGAAATTTTGTAGGGAACATCTTTCTGAAGATTTTGATATAAGAAAACAATGTTCTAGGAAATTTAAGACATCTTATTTTGTCTTAAATGTGCCAAGGTGCAGAACCACGCCTCTTCACAAAGCATTCTTCTATCGCACGTCACAATATTTCACCCTGTGGAATTCAAATGTGTATATTTTGTAATGGAAGCCAGCAAACCTATATTCAGGACAGTGGAAATTAAAATATCCCATAGTGCCTATCCTATTCCCATTCGGCCGCTTTGACATCCCAACCCTCTTGAAACAAACTCACAAATAATACTGGGTGGGATTAATTGTGACCAGGAGAATAAGAACTCTTCAGAAAATTTGCACTCTTTATTGCCTGTTAGCTAAAACTTTCTCTTTTGTGTGACATAAAATTGAATATAGGAAAGGTGAGCAAGACTACATATTTCTTCAGTCGTTAGGTCCGCGCATTTTTTTCTCTCTACTGTTGCCACAGATTTACACGGCATGCTTTCCTTTCTGCGAAAGAATCTGTTACCTCATCAAAGTCCGTCAAATATTTTTGTACATGAAAAAAGCTGTTAATATAGTTCAAATGGCTCTAAGCACTATGGAACTTAACATCTGAGGTCATAATTCACCTAGAGTTAGAACTACTTAAATCTAACTAACCTAAGGACATCACACACATCCATGCCCGAGGCAGGATTCGAACCTGCGACCGTAGCATCAGCGCGGTTCCGAACTGAAGCACCTAGAACCGCTCGGCCACAGCGGCCGGAAAAAGCTGTTAATACGAATAGTAATCAAGACTGGTGTGGTTTCTCGATTTGATTACGTCTATTTTGTCACTGTCTGCTCGATAAAACGAAATAGGCCTTTCTAATATTGCACCAGTTGTAACACACGCCAAACAAGCGAGAATGTTTTGGCACAGATGGTCATTTTCACCTGCCTCATTTACTGAAACAACACGACAGAATATAATTCACGAAGTACCAATATTAAATGCCTATTACACTTATTACAAGCAAAAAATTTTATATGAGGAAATAGTTTCGCGTTTCATTCATACGATCAAGTTTTTCAAGCATGAGATCGAAAAATAGTTTGTATATAAATTTGGAATCGTCATATTTTTCCACATAATTTGTGTGATGTCCCCGTTTCTTCAAGTTCCTCGTTCTCTCAAACAATCTTGCCATCATTAATTCTTTAACTATTCCTGGCATTGTCAAAACATATTCTCCGGTGAACTTAACTAAACCTGCCAGAATCACCGCATTTATTCTTAGGTTAGGCGTTATTACGTCTTTGCACGAGAAGTTTTCCGCACTATTCCGAGAATAGAACTTCTGAGGCTACTTACTGGGGACTGTACAACTGGCCGTTAATAATGTAGCGACCTGGCAAAAATGTTCTGTTAAAATTTCATTTTCTTGGATACACCGAGAAGATAATATGCAGTCTTTCTTATCTTTTTATTGTTATTAGGCGTTTATTTCCGCTCTGGTAGTATGAATCTATGGATTTAGTTTATGAAAGTTTATTTCTTCTTGATGCGACGCGGATTCCCCTGGCAGATACATCAAGTACACAATGCACGCATTCAAAAGTCAACTTATGATTCGTTCAGAAATCAGAATGTGTTAAAAAATGTTCAAAAACCAACAGGGATGCTTTTCAAAATCATATGAATATTCGATAAACCAACGTGTGCTGGATGCTAGGTACTTCTGTGAAACAAGATTTTTTTCTTGAAGAACATGGATTTGGCGCCTCACTGAAAGTGCCGCACGGGGTAGATACCCCTGTTTGCCCCATTCTCCCCCCCCCCCCCCGCCCCCCTCCCAGATCTGGCCCTGGGCCTGGCCAAGTGCGATAATAAGAACACGCTGTATGCTGTGCGTTACGCCCATGACGACTGGGCGGTAAAGGGCCCTACACACGCACCCACCTACCGACCGACCCACAAATGGGACGTGTGTATGCGTTTTGCCGACCGACAGACGGACTTTCGTTCGACAGCCGATCCAACCCGTCCATTCGCTCCACCCAACACATTGTGCCGTGTGTAGAGCTGTCTTAAGGTACTATTTCGCTGCAACTGCCGGCCGTAGCGGCCGGCAATGACTGCGGGCAGTTGACTACTGCTCTTAGGCAAAGCAACGGAACATATGTCGTTGTAACTACTCGGCAGTCAGCGGTCGTGACGTCATCGCGATTGCCGCGTCTCGGCCGCTGCAGAAGCAGTCTAGCAGTTGGGCCGCGACTGCCAGGTGTGTGACGACTACAGAAATCAACGACGCGCTATGTCGAAGAAAGGTTTTCACGATGACGACGACGAACAGTTCGTGGAGTATGTGAGCAGATACTCTATACTGTATGATAATACGCATACAGATTTCAGAAATGTGATGGCAAAGGATAAGTTGTGGACGAAGATAGGAGAAGCAATGAAAAAAGATGGTAAGTGTTTTGCATATACACATTCATTTATTTTTTTTTTTCCTACTGTGACAAACTGTACAATATGAAGGCTACAACAATGTTTCCATTCTTTCTGTCACCAAACGATTACAATAGTCGTTACGAGTAGTAACAATAATTTATTTCCTTTATTTGAGCCTTAGTTCTTTTCTAGGATGTAATCATTGATTTGTAGGTTCACAGAAGTAATTCTTAAATGTATCTCGTACCTGAAACCCTTCAGCTTGGTAGAATCCCCCTGTTCGGGGCAGGGGAATAATGTTCTGTGGTAAACTCACGTCATGGTCAAGTTCATAAAAAGGTTGTCCTCCTTTTTCTAAATAGGCGTCCCTGATGAGATTGTGTAGACAGCAACAAGCTGTAACGAGTTTATCACATGTGTTAGGTTGCAGATTCAGATTTGTGTAGAACACTCGAAATACCTGACACAAAAGTCCAAAAGCGTTTTCAGAAACTCGGCGCGCTCGTGACAATTTATAGTTGTAGGTCGCTTTTGATTTATCTTGCTGGGCAGACAAGCGAGTGTAAGGCTTGAGAATATGCTTTCGCAAGTGAAATGCCTCGTCGCCTACTATAACAAATGGCATCTTGATGTCAGTTAATGGAAGCTCTTCATCTGCTGGAAACACGTCTCCTTTCATGATCATTTTTCCCATTGCCGACTTATTAAATATGCCACTGTCTCGTTTCTTCCCATTTGAACCTACATCTATTGCAACGAATTTACAGTTCGCATCAACCAATGCCAAAAGTACTATGGAGAAGTACCCTTTGTAATTACAGAAAAGGGAACCACTTTTTCCAGGACACCGTATCCTTATATGTTTCCCATCAATCGCAGCACAGCAGTTAGGGAAACCCCAGAGAGTGTAGAATTCTTTCGCACCTTTCCTGAAAGTTTCTCCAGATGGAAGAGGCAGGAAGATAGGTGCCAAGTGTTGGCACATAGCTTCTACTGTTTCACGAACTATGATGCTTACGTAGCTTGGTGGTATCCGGAAACCATATCCAAGGGACACAAAGCTCTCCCCTGTAGCTAGAAACCTGCAACACAAACCATAATTATTATTAATACATGAAACATAAATGTCTTGTCCTAATTACACAGTTAAACAAATATCGTTACGTTTTAGGTAACCAGTGTAAGAAGAGATGGAAAGGCATCAGAGATAACTACTGGAAAACAGTTCGAAAAGAACAACTGCAAACAGGTTCTGCAGCACCAAGTTCAACAACAAAATGGCATTGTTCAACAGACTAGGCTTTTTTGAGAGCTGTAGAAAGGGAGCGGTCGTCTTTTTGCAGTGTTCCTCTAAAGGAGCCAACAAGAGTCGAAGGACTGCTATCTGATGAAGACTGACAAAATGCCAATGAAACAGGACCTGACACTCCACAAGCCATTGCTTCCTTGTCCTCTGGTGACGCACCTGCTGCCAACTCTTCCATCTCAGCTCGCAGATCGAGGAAAACACACTGGGATTCAATCAACCAAAGGGGCCAACAACGATTGGAATTGCTGGAGCGCTTGGCTAATAATCGGGACCCGGAAGATGATGTGGGACTGTTCATGAGAAGCACCGCAGCGTCCATTAGGAAACTACCGCGTCGCCTCATTAATAAAGCGAAAATTGACATTTTAAGCTATGTTACGGGACTTGACAGTTCTTCAGAATCATCTCTTGTGCCACTACCAGTCAGCATCAGTCCTTCCGGCTCGTCTTCCCCTTCATCCTCGTTCGAACGAACATCATCGGTTGGAGACGGTACGTACACTTTCATCCCATTAATAAACGTCGAACCACAAGCAGGTGATACTACTTTTGAAAATAATTACTAATCATAATGTAAACACAGTGTGAATATAATGTAAAAATAAACAACAAACTGTACAGGGCCTGAGTCGTTTCCAAATAAACTTATTATTTTAATAGAAATTTATGTTATTTCATAGAGATACAAAATTATCCATTTTAAACCATTGTTGATGAATACGTATGCTTTTGTACAGCTACTTACCGTAAAGTCACTGCCATTTTTTCGTCGGCTTCTATTGGAGTTTGCACTGCACTTGTAGCTGTTCCTGGTACATCTTCTCTCACCAGACTTAAAACAAAATCGAACTGAGATGGGTTAAGTCTAAAGAAATTTCTGAACCTCTCTTCATCGTTTCGCAAGTGACCGGTTGCTAAGTTAGCATAAATTCCTTCACTTTTCCGTGTTTGGAAAATTTGTGGGGACAAGATCTTGTAAGCATTGCAATAATTTCCTCTTCTTCTTCCTCGTCCACCAAAAAATCTAGAATGGTATTAGCATCCGGTTCAATCCAGCGTCCGGCTATCCTGATTTAGGTTTTCCGTGATTTCCCTAAATCGCTCCAGGCAAATGCCGGGGTGGTTCCTTTGAAAGGGCACGGCCGACTTCCTTCCCCGTCCTTCCCTAATCCGATGAGACCGATGACCTCGCTGTCTGGTCTCCTCCCCCAAACAACCCAACCCCCAACTGAGTGGCGTGGCGAAATAGTACCTTTAACAACCGCCCGACAAATGTTCGTCTTTTGTCAATGCGTGCGTGATTAAATGTTGTTATACGTGACAGGGTACAAGGGGGACGAAACTTTGACAGAATTTCTGGAAATATTTCAAGATTGCAGTTGTTTGTGGTTCAAAATGGCTCTGAGCACTATGGGACTCAACTGCTGTGGTCATAAGTCCCCTAGAACTTAGAACTACTTAAACCTAACTAACCTAAGGACAGCACACAACACCCAGCCATCACGAGGCAGAGAAAATCCCTGACCCCGCCGGGAATCGAACCCGGGAACCCGGGCGTGGGAAGCGAGAACGCTACCGCACGACCACGAGATGCGGGCGGTTGTTTGTGGGACATGTCATGTGAGGAGTATAGCAATATAGATGCAAGACAGGAATAATCTTTTTTCTTTGTTTAACGAATCCATAATGGTTTCGTGTGGAACGTAGATAGAATAGAAATCCGTGGACCTTCTGTGTTTCTGCTTTTAGATTTTATTTCCGGTACCTGTTTGAAATGAAATCTAAAAATCTAAATAAATATTCAGTTGATTTTAATTCATAAAATATGCTTGCTTCGTTGTTAAGAGTTTAAAAAATCCAGTCTATATCCAAGCTCTTTGCTCTGAAGAGCAAAGCGTGGGATTTTTTTCACAGTTCTAAAATTGCTAAATTCTTCATTCCTTACCTCTCTGTTGTATTTATTAGATGATTTACCTGCCACCACGCCTAGTCTTTCTTCTTCGAATTTGAGCGACTTTCTTAAACTTACACATCATCATTTTTGCTACATACATAGACAAATTAATGAAGTTTACATGAACATCTTTTGTTTTGCTTTACCACGGTGTATTTCCTCAGTGGATCATAAATCAAGCGTTCTTCGTTGTTTACAGCCGATAAATATTCGGAAAAAATATTTTTTTTGTGCCAGCAGCTATACAATTTTATTTATTCTCTGCCGATTTATGTTCTGGCTATTATCTTCACCGGAGATGATAATGTACATCAATTTGTCAAAATTACATCTCTGCCAAACAGGGCAACATGACGAATGTGAAGAATTATCACAATAGTTGTTTCACTAAATTTCGACTGTAGTAGATTTACAGAATCGAAGTGTGTACACTCTTACTCTTAATTCGTCACTTTTTACACTTGATGCTGTCGTATTTGGCAGAGACGTACTTTTGACCAGTTGGTGCACAGAATCAAGTCCTGTGAAGATAGTAGCCAGTACCGAAACAGGTGGAGAATAAATAAAATTGTACAGTCATTGGCACAAAAAATAATTCTTTCCAACTATAAATCACGTTACAGGTTTGAGGAATCATTTTGCTAGTAATTGTGGGGATACAACAGCAGTGAATGTGAGGCCGTCTTAATTTCTTCCACCGGTTAGAAACCGTATTATAACTAACAGCGTCTCTTCATAGTTTATAGCCTCTCTCATGATTGAATTCTGTTTCGTTAAGGATGGTATGCTGATCTTCAGCAGTTGTTAAATGCATTGGCACATGTGTAGGGCCTTAATACAGGATAACAGCCTTACCGGCGCATTCAACTTGAACAGTACTGGTCAGCCAGCTGGTCCAACTAACCAGCAATGATAAGAGCAGTTGCAGTTCAGACGTAAAAAGGGAATGAAATAATTTTCGGTAATACACCAGCGATACCGCATGCTTCTTAGGGGACCAGACGGAAAGCATAACAACGTTTTTAGATAAGGCAGAATTGTAATTAAAAACAAGAATGGTGAAAATTGCTAAGTTAAACACAGAGTAATTTTCTGCGGGAGATATGCGTGACGCAAAAGCGTGTTGGAGGAATTTTACTGTATTGTTAAATACTGGAGCCACTGAGGTATTACTTCAGTCAGTCGTCTGGTAATCTACGAACTCCTTCCATATCCGAATCCGAGAAATTCATTTCAGTACTGCAACTGTCATCTGTTACATTGATAACGAGTCGATCAACAATAGTTTGGCTGGCTCTGAGCACTATGGTACTTAACACCTATGGTCATCAGTCCCCTAGAACTTAGAACTACTTAAACCTAACTAACCTAAGGACAGCACACAACACCCAGTCATCACGAGGCACAGAAAATCCCTGACCCCGCCGGGAATCGAACCCGGGAAACAGTATGTATGAAGCAGTTCCAGCCCCACATTTTCTCCTCTTCTCTTACGACGTGCCGTTTTGTATTCCACCAGCGTTCGGCCTTTACAGAGCTTCATGCATTAGTTCCAGCACGTCTGACAGTTTAAATGCCATGTTATTTCTCGCGACAAATCTGTTAACTTGGTTCCAGAGCAGTAGTGTTGGGTTCATATTGCAGTGCTACGATGGTGACTGTAAAAATGCAGTATATGTAGGTTGTGAAAATTGTTTTCCATGTTTCGACGACGCTTATCACTCTGCTCTCACACAGTCGAAATAAAAAATATTTGATTTTTCATTTTTGTTTGAAAAAATCTGACTTGTTATGTTTTCCCAACATAAACAACTTTTATTAAGTCTTTTATAGAATATCGACAGTTAAGAATTTATATTTGCAATGAAAAATGGAATTTTGTGTGCAATGTGATATTAGAGACAAGAAGATGTGTATTTTTTATTAAAAAAAGACGATTAGATTTATGTTAATTAGAATGTATTTGATGAATTTTACATTTAAAGGTGTATTTCAAATTGATTGAAGGAACGAAAGACCAATGCGGGATTTGAACCACCTATCCAACGATTACGCAGGATTTCCATACTAGAATGCCACAGTTATCCTCAATGCTACCGATTATCATAAAAAAGTGACCCTGCTATTAGAAGATGCCACGCACCGGACTCTTAAACGGGATCCCACAGCAGTACTTAGCAGGAAGACAGGGGAGCTACTGAAGAACTCTGGCCTCCCAGAAGAACTAGTCAAGAATCTACGACCAAGAGCACCAAGGCCACCCAGGTTATGCGGTCTACCCAAGGTCCATAAGGATGGGGTCCCGTTGAGACCTATTGTTAGTGCTATTGGGTCTCCTACATATCGGTTGGCGAAATACTTAACCAAGTTATTAGCACCTATAGTCGGTCACTGTAGCAATCATATTAATAACTCAGAAATGTTTGTTGACATCATAAAGCAGATGAAGATAGGTCCGAATGACGTCATGATCAGCCTAGATGTGGTCTCTTTGTTTACAAAGGTACCGGTGGAAGATACGTTAAAACTGCTGGCTGCTCATTTCTCTCCTGAAATACTGAAGTTATTTCGACACACTTTGACGAGCACCTGTTTTTTGTATGGTGGAAAATATTACGAAATGACTGACGGAACAGCCATGGGTTCGCCACTGTCACCAGCCATAGCTAACTTTTTCATAGAGGATTTCGAAGAACGAGCGTTGAACAGTGCTCCCTAACTTCCATCCTGATTCTTCATGTATGTTGACGATACATTTTTAATCTGACCACATGACAATGAAGCACTGCAGCAGTTTGTTGATCATTTGAATGGGATACATCAGAACATAAGATTTACAGTGGAGGTGGAGAAGGATGGGAAGTTACCCTTCTTAGATGTGCTGGTGGAGCGAAAATCAGATGGACGTCTCGGACATTCTGTGTACAGAAAACCGTCGCATACAGATTTATATCTAAATGCGCGTAGTTTTCACCACCCAGCTCAGAAGAGAGCTATGCTGAATACCTTGGTACACAGAGCAAGGACTATTTCGGACAAGGACCATCTCGGCTCCGAGATTAACCATCTGACGACGGTATTCAGAAAAAATGGATATTCTGATCGTGATATCAGATCTACTCTGGCGAAGAAACCTAGGAAGGAGACTGTTCGAACAGATCAAGAGGACCGACGCATCGCACGGACACCATTCTGCGGTGCAACGGCCAGCAAGATCGGCAGAGTCCTGAGCCGGTAGGGAATCAGACCAGTCTTCCGGCCACCCAGGAAGATTAAGGAAATGTTGCGCCCCGTGAAAGATAGTCTCGGCCTGAGAGTACCGGGAATTTACAGCATTCCTTGCGAGTGTGGCAAAAATTGTGTGGGCCAGTCTATAAGAACTGCTGCCGATCGCTGCGTGGAACATCAGCGTCACCTGAAATACAGGTATCTAGAAAAATCAGCGGTGGCTGAGCACAGTTTGTTAAATAAACATAAGATTTTATTCGATGAAACCAGAATACTTGGTCATGCTTCAAACTATTGGGACTGTCATCAGGGAAGCAGTTGAAATTAGACTCTGTGACAATAATTTCAACAGAGATTCCGGATATGCACTCAGCAATGCATGGAAGCGCGCAATTGATAAAGAAAGAGCGCAGAGGGAGACTTCTTACATTCCTCGCAGTTCTCCGCCTGTTGCGATGGATGGCGCTGCAAGCCAACGCTGGATAAAGCGCGCAAACAAAATCTATGGATATAGAGGCCGCCACCTCGGTACGCGCCGTTTTCACGTGACGTCATCCAACCAATGAGAAGCCGTCCACTGCTTACAAAAGCGGAAGCCTTACCGGTCCACGACAGTCAGTTTTACCCCTGACGACGGAGGTAGTCATCGAAAGCTTGGGATTTTATCCAAATTTGACGCGGCAGGTAAACCGAGAACTTTTTATGCAAGGACTCCGTCGCGAAAGACTTCGTAGTCACTTCCACATCTTCCTGTCACTGCCCCAGCGTCAGGCGCACGGACGCATGCCCAGATGGGCTTTGAACAAGGCGGACTGGGGACCTTTCACCTCTGCTGTCACCGCTGAATCTCCCCCACAGGGTAACATCGATGTGATGGTAGAGCAGGTGACTAGCATAATTGTTTCTGCAGCAGAAAACGCGATCCATCGCTCTTTAGGGTGCCCGAGGCGTAAGGCATTCTCTTGGTTGCCGGAAGTCGCTGAAGCAATTAAGGAGCCTCTTCGAGCTCTACAGCGGCATAAGCTGCACCCTTCCCTGGAGCTCCTCATAGATTTAAATGGCTGCGTGCCCGTGATCGCAACCTTATCAAACAACTGAAGAAGGAGTGTTGGGAGAGATACGTCTCCACCATTGCGTGCCACATGGCACCTTCCAAAGTCTAGGCAAAGATCAAACGTCTTTTCAAGTACTAGACCCCAACAGCTGCCCCCTGTGTTGCCATAAATGGCGAGATATGTACCGACGCAAACGCGATTGCCAAGCGCTTTGCTGAGCACTTTGCTCGAGCCTCTGCGTTGGGGAATCACCCCCCAGCCTTTCGCACACTCAAATGGCAGCTGGAAGGGAACGTCCCCTCATTCACTACACGGTGCAGTGAATCCTATAACGCCCTCGCACATTGCCCCGACACAGCTCCTGGGCCTGATCGCATCCACAGCCAGATGATTAAACATCTCTTATCTGACTACAAGCGACATCTTCTCATCTTCTTCAACCGGATCTGGTGCGATGGCGTATTTCCATCGGAATGGTGGGAGAGTACCATCATTCCGGTGCTCAAACCCGGTAAAAACCCACGTGATGTGGATAGCTATCGGCCCATCAGCCTCACTAACGTTCTTTGTTAGCTGCTGGAACGTATAGTATGTCGGCGGTTGAGTTGGGTCCTGGAGTCACGTGGCTTGCTGGCTCCATGTCAGGGATGCTTCCGCCAGGGTCGCTCTACCATCGAGTCTGCCATCCCAACAGCCTTTTCCAGACGGCATCTGATTGACATTCTTTTTGACTTATGTAAAGCATACGACACGACTTGGCGACATTATATCCTTGCCACATTGTATGAGTGGGGTCTCTGGGGACCATTCCCGATTTTTATCCAAAACTTCCTGTCACTCTCATAGTTCATCCATATCCAGAAGAATGGAGTCCTGCAGGGCTCTATATTGAGCGTATATTTTTAGTGGCTATTAACGGTCTAGCAGCAGCTGTCGGGCCCCCCGTCTCACCTTCTCTGTATGCAGACGAATTCTGCATTTCGTACTGCTGCTCCAGTACTGTTGTTGCTGAGCGGCGCCTCCAGGGAGCCATCGACAAGGCGCAGTCATGGGCTCTAGCCCACGGCTTCCAGTTTTAAGCCGCAAAGTCGTGTGTCATGCACTTCTGTCGGCGTCCTACCGTTCATCCGGAACCCACACTTTACCTTAATGACGATCCACTCACCGTAGTGGAGACATATCAATTCCTAGGACTGGTATTCGACGCTCGATTGACTTGGTTCCCTCATCTTCGTCAGCTTAAGCAGAAGTGCTGGCAGCGCCTCAATGCCCTCCGTCGGCTGAGCAACACCAATTGGGGTGCAGATCGCTCTACGCTGTTGCAGCTCCACAGAGACCTTGTCCAACCCCGAATTGACTATGGGAGTTAGGTTTATGGTTCGGCAGCATCTTCAGCATTGCATTAACTCGACCCTGTGCACCAGTGTGGGGTTAGATTAGCGACAGGAGCTTTTAGGACGAGTCCAGTGACCAGCGTACTGGTGGAGGCTGGCGTCCCTCCACTGCAGCACACATTCATAGTTCCCCTGAGCATCCGAATTACCATCACCTTTTCCCGCTTGCGGCAGTCCATCTTCCTTATCGGCGGCCTAGATCGGGGCTAACGATTGCGGTTCGCGTGCGGTCCCTTCTCTCCGAACTGGAGTCCTTCCCTTTACCACCTCTGCTTGCGGCCCGTTCAGATACGCCTCGACCGCAACTTCGTCTGGACCTTTTCCATGGCCCTAAGGACTCCGTTAACCCCGCCGCTCTGCGCTGTCACTTCCTCTCGATTCTTGACGTGTTCCGGGGCTCTGAAGCGGGTAACACCGACGGCTCAATAGCCGATGGTCACGTAGGCTTCGCATATGTTCATGGAGGAAATATTGAGCACCACTCCTTGCCAGTTGGCTGCAGTGTTTTCACTGCAGAGCTGGCGGCCATATCTCGTGCTCTTGAGTGCATCCGCTCATGCCCTGTCGAGTCATTTCTCCTGTGTACTGACTCACTGCGCGGCCTACAAGCTATCGACCAGTGCTACCCTCGCCACCCCCTGGTAGCGTCCATTCAGGAGTCCATCTACGCCCTAGAACAGTCCCGCCGTTCCGTGGTGTTTGCGTGGACCCAAGGACACGACGGAATCCCCAGCAACGAACTTACTGACAGGCTGGCCAAACAGGCGACGCGGAAACCGCTTCCGGAGATAGGCATCTCCGAAGCTGACCTGCATTCTGTCTTACACCGCAGAGTTTTCCGACGGAATGACATAACAGCACGCACAACAAACTGCATGTCATTAAGGAGACTATGAATGTGTGGAAGTCTTCTATGCAGGCCTCTCGCAGGGAATCAGTTGTCCTCTGCCGGCTCCGCATTGGCCATACGTGGCTAAAGCCCGTCTCACACGGAGCAAGGTTCGCTGGAAGTTTGCGAGATGGCGTGCATGCCTGCCGGCTTGCAGGGAAAGGAGCCGGCTATCTTCCATGCCGAAGCTCTCCCACGGTGAAAGATCGGCAGCTAGTTGTGATCGGCTGCATGTTGTATCGAAGATGGCTGCTTCGGGTACAGATGTTCAGAGCAAACTGGCATTACTAGCTCTTTTGGTGCTAAACGATGCAGAAATGCACGTTAATGGGAGAAGAAGAAAGAAAGAATGGATGAAAAACTGGATTAAGAGGAGAAACGCTGGAAAAGGTTCGCTCTTCATGCTTCATAATGAGTTGAGGTTAGTTCGCATAACACCTACTTCTGTTTGAGAAGTATCACCATTTCATTACTGTTTGATTTTATAAATATACCAATAACGACTGTTATATACGACTTTATTTTATAGGATAGAAGATCGTACATCCTTTGCAAATTTTATACGAATGGATGTTTTGGTATTTTGCTTCAATCGCTTCCTTGGACCACTGCAGTGCCATTATTTAATAATTATAAGAACTTCCTAGCGCACCTCGCAACAGCAGAAAAGCTGCTATCAACAAAGGCTTCCCGCCCAAGCTTTCCGCGTCTGACGTCACAAACGAAACGCCTCACGATTGGCCAACGCAGGTAGCATGCAGGGAACCTTGCAAGAAAAATAGCACCGGACCTATCCTGGAAATCTTGCAAGGTTCCCAGCAAGGTAGCCCGCTAGCAGACGACGGAGCCCGCAAGGTAGCCGCCGCGCGAGCCAGCAAGGAAACTTACAGCGTATCTTGCTCCGTGTGAGACGGGCTTAACGCATGGTTACCTACTCCGTCGCGAGGACCTGCCTCAGTGTCGGTGTGGCTCCCAAATGACAGTCGTCCACCTCTTGCTGGACTGCCCACTTTTAGCCGCTCTGCGGCAAACTTTCCCAGCACCCTGCCATCGGTGTTGGGCAACAATGCCTTCACAGTAGCTTTAGTTTTCTGTTTTATCCGTGAGAGGGGGTTTTATACTTCTATGTAGGTTTTAGCGCATGTCCTTTGTCCCTCTGTGTCCTCCAGCCTAGTGCTTTTAGGGTGGAGGTTTTAATGTGTTGCAGAGTGGCTGGCTTTTCCTTTGTATTCTCGTGGTTGGCCAGCCACTGTAATCTGCTTTCATGTTTTACTCTCTTCTGTTTCTAGCATCTGTTTTCCTGTCCTCTTTCGTTCCTTTTAGTGTTCGTTGCCTACCCTTCGTTCTTGTGGCTTTTCCTTTCTTTCCGTTTTGTGTTATATGTTTCGTCCGTTTTATCCTCACACTTGTGACACTGTTTTATTTGGTCCCTTCTCCCGCCTTTAAACCAATCAATCATGATGGTGTGACCATCATTTCGTTAATGGTCATAGTTACTGTGATATATACATGGAAGTAAGAAATTTGAAAAAGTTTGCACTGAAAAATAGGGGTCGCTATGATTCTGGGTTTGGTGCATATTATATAATGTTTCAGATATGAAATTTAACTACACATAGAATTTTTCTTTACGCTTGGAGGGAGGACTGAGTCTGTCACCAACCTCAAGGAAATTGATCTTGACTTCGTAGCAGCTGAGGAGAGCTCCGCCTACCATCTTCCAAGGAAGCCATGAGTCTGAAGATGGTTATATAAACATAGCCGAAACCGGTCACCTATGTTATTGAGACACAAGTGTTGTGATCAAGACTGAACTTTAGTTAAAACATAAATTGATCTTATGTAGCACACTCGTTTGCGATCGCGCCGCACCAGTAATAAAAACAGAGTGAAATATCCACAACATTCTTCATTTTTAATAAACTATTTGTGATATAGAAAAGAGATTTTGGCAAATGATAACGCAGAAAGAGGAGAGTATTTTACCATGTTTTATTATGCCACACTCCATTATCTACCGTATTATTGCACTAACAACAGACTTTTTTAATGACAGAATTTAAATTTTAAGGGCCATCGATACATGGTGTAACGAAAAATGCTATGGGTTTGAGAACAACATAATTGAAGATATTACACACTCATTTTGTACCAAGGATGCTCTTTTTCGTACGCTGCTGATCTTACTGTTCCTCAGGTCCTCACTTAATAAACCACTGTTTCAGAATTCTCTCGCAATTGTCTGCACAACATGTTAGTGAGGTGACATTTTAGAAACTCCGCTGTGTTTTGGCAAAATAGGCAGATTTTAACATGGCATCAAGAAAAATCTGTAGGTTTCATTCAAGATTCGCCACTCGTGACTCTTCTCCGAAAGCTGTTAATGGTTAGTAAGCCAAGCGAAAGTAAGAGCTTCAGTTTAGAACGGCACTTCTACTCCAGCGCTCGGCATTTCTCGTACAGCACACACCTACCGACTGCTACTGGCCACGGTATTTTGCGCAGACTCTACGTGTGCTACAGCTGCTGACTTTGCTTACATCAGGTTTATTCTTATGATGAACGAAGCTCAGAGGCAAGGTGTGTCGCCGGACGGTCGGTGCTACCTGCTGCCACTGGCGAGCCTCTTGTGGCCGAAGGTTTTCTTATGATGTGTCTCCACTTGGAAGTAAACTTCCTCAAGTCGGTTACAGAAACTATTTCTGCAAGTTCTTTGGCGTGGAAACACCCCTGGCAAGTCGCCTTTCACAAGTTCCGTCAGCTTGCAGAAGTAGCTTCCTCCAGTTAGTAGAAACAGTTTGTTGCCTCTTACTGCGAGTGCTTGCCAAACTTGTCGAGTGCTGAAAGTTATTCTCAAACTTGTACAAGTTTTGTATGTTCAATTCCGATGCGAAAATATCATTGTCGAAAAGCAAAATGGCGCAAAGACAGGCAGGCCGTAACAAATGTATCATTGGAACCCCTAAACATACACTACTGGCCATTAAAATTGCTACACGACGAAGATGACGTGCTACAGACGCGAAATTTAACCGACAGGAAGAAGATGTTGTGATATGCAAACGATTAGCTTTTCAGAGCATTCACACAAGGTTGGCGCCGGTGGTGACACCTACAACTTGCTGACATGAGGAAAGTTTCCAACTGATTTCTCATACACAAACAGCAGTTGACCGGCGTTGCCTGGTGAAACGTTGTTGTGATGCCTGGTGTAAGGAGGAGAAATGCGTACCATCACGTTTCCGACTTTGATAAAGGTTGGATTGTAGCCTATCGCGATTGCTGTTTATCGTATCGCGACATTGCTGCTCGCGTTGGTCAAGATCCAATGACTGTTAGCAGAATATGGAATCGGTGGGTTCAGGAGGGTAATACGGAACGCCGTGCTGGACCCCAACGGTCTCGTATCACTAGCAGTCGAGATGACAGGCATCTTATCCGCATGGCTGTAACGGATCGTGCAGCCACGTCTCGATCCCTGAGCCAACAGATGGGGACGTTTGCAAGACAACAACCATCTGCACGAACAGTTCGACGGCGTTTGCAGCAGCATGGACTATAAGCTCAGAGACCATGGCTGCGGTTTCCTTTGACGCTGCATCACAGACAGGAGCGCCTGCGACGTTGTACCCAACGAGGAACCTGGGTGCACGAATGGCAAAACGTCATTTTTTCAGATGAATCCAGGTTCTGTTTACAGCACCATGATGGTCGCATCCGTGTTTAGCGACATAGCGGTGAACGCACATTGGAAGCGTGTATTCGTCATCGACATACTGGCGTATCACCCGGCGTGAAGGTATGGGGTGTCATTGGTTACACGTCTTGGTCACCTCTTGTTCGCACTGACGGCACTTTGAACAGTGGACGTTACATTTCAGATGTGTTGCGACCCGTGGCTCTACCCTTCATTCGATCCCTGCGGAACCCTACATTTCAGCAGGATAATGCACGACCGCATGTTGCAGGTCCTGTACGGGTCTTTCTGGATACAGAAAATGTTCGACTGCTGCCCTGGGCAGCACATTCTCCAGATCTCTCACCAATTGAAAGCGTCTGGTCAATGGTGGCCGAGCAACTGGCTTGTCAGACTACGCCAGTCACTATTCTTGATGAACTGTGGTATCGTGTTGAAGCTGCATGGGCAGCTGTACCTGTACACGCCATCCAAGCTCTGTTTGACTCAATGCCCGGGCGTATCAAGGCCGTTATTACGGCCTGAGGTGGTGGTTGTGGGTACTGATTTCTCAGGATCTATGCACCCAAATTGCGTGAAAATGTAATCACATGTCAGTTCCAGTATAATATATTTGTCCAATGAATACCCGTTTATCATCTGCATTTCTTCTTGGTGTAGCAATTTTAATGGCCAATAGTGTATTTAATTAGCCACCAAGGCCAATGAAGTTCGGAATTAATTTAGAAAATTAATTTGTTTCACCAGAAGGGGAAGTTGAGCGACAGTGAGACGTCTTCAAATTTTAGCTGATATTTTTTTAAAGTTACAAGAAACATAATGCTTTGCATTAATATTGAAAGTAATGAATACTGCATGCAAAAATCGAAGAGTATTTAAAAGATAATCCCTTGGTGCTATAGCTCGCCGCGTTTTTGCATCCTGTTATCGAATATTTGATTTTACAATAGACAAGAGATAATCGAAACTAGCATACGACATTCTCAGAAAGCTTTTAATTTGTGCAAAGTTCTCTAGTTTCATTTCATTCAATAGTGTTTCTTGATAACTTATTTACATACGCCTGTCTCCATTTCTTCGCCCACAGATTTATTTCTTTTCGTTAACTTTGATTTTAGTGACGATTTTTCTTCAATAAAAGCAATGCGACAGTAGTTGCTGCTGCTCTGTTTTTAACCACGACATTGTAAACTCCCTCTTGCCTATCGCACTGCGCGACATTTGCGGAAACACTTTTCCAAGTACTTGCAGCAATCCCTGAGATGAACTTGCCGCAGCGACTTGCAGAAGTAAACTTGCACAAGTTTTTATTCTCATGTGAACGCTTCAGCAAGTACTTGCAGAAATTGCTTGCGAAAGTTAAGTGCTAAATCAAAGGGTTCAAATGGCTCTGAGCACTATGGGACTTAACATCTGAGGTCATGAGTCCCCTAGAACTTAGAACTAGTTAAACCTAAGTAACCTAAGGACATCACACACATCCATGCCCGAGGCAGAATTCGAACCTGCGACCGTAGCGGTCGCGCGGCTCCAGACTGTAGCGCCTAGAACCGCTCGGTCGCTCCGGCCGGCGGTATGTGCTAATGGACCGACACATTTATGTTGGACAGATACAGTCACCTGAGTGGTCCGTATTTTGGTAAGCGATCTCACGGTAGGCTCGGCGTCCGTCCAGAGCTTGACCGACTGCTTGTCGTTTTAAGCCATTCGTTTGATTTTTTGAGTGCAGATTTGTCATAGGAATACGCATATTGTTATCATATACTTTTGTTTTTTCACATATACATGATTATTTACATAATATGAAAAAATATACTTGTTCTACGGTGTTATAGCACCATAATTATTCATATAGTTCCATTCTTTATTGTACATCACGAGTCGTTTTTCATTTATTTTTATTAGGACCTGCTCTGATGCTTATACTTGAAGGGTTGATTGACTATCGTTGCACAATGTTATACAGTGACGTATCTTTATCAGATCACGGCGTGTTGCAGATGAATTAAGAACTTCGGATTTTTTATTTTTGTTTGCCGTATTTGGTAAATGGGCCATTGGGCCCTGTGGTATTTTAACATCAGTAATCCCCCCCCTCACACACACACACACACACACACACACACACACACACACACACACACACACACACACACACACACACCCATTCTTTAATACCCTTTCTTACCGCCATCTGGCAGTTTAATTTCTCACAGAATGGCTGGTATTTTCTCACTCTTACTACTTTGGAAATGGGAATAACTCTTTCGAAAATTCCGCCTAGGAAAATCGGAATCAGTGCACAGGTCTACAAGGCTAATCTTGTAGGAGTTGTAAAATGAAGTGACTAAATAATGTTTGGAATTGCAACCCACATCCGGAAACGTACCGTTTTTGTGCTGCAATCATTTGAAAACGTGCTGGTAACGCGTGACGCAGTACATCACTTATTTTACAATTCCACTCATTAGCCAAAGAAATTGCTCGTGTACTATTTGTCGCGTACCCTTCAACGCGATGCAGCACGGCCTCTTCCCATTCTCGTGTGCGGCGTCTCCTTGGAGCACCACACTCACGCATGCTGACGGTGAAGGAAGGTATCCTTTTCCGAAGCCGTTGCGTAAATGTGGCTAAAAGTGTACGCGCGCGATGGAGCAGGACGTTGTGGAAAGCGATCTTGATAAAGGCGAAGAGCAACTCTTCCATTACCCTGAGCTCCGCCATTCAGAAGGATTGTGTCGGTGTATTCTGCAGACGTCTACTCAACCATGTGGCACTAACATTCACACACACTTGAATCAGGCTGAAACCAAACCAGAGATATGAGAGACATCTGACGTAACTACCCCACTCGCCCACCCCACCATGACTACCCTGTTTCATACCTATCTAGCAAACATGTTTCCAAACGGCTGTAGCACGGAACGGAAACGGTATGTGTCCGGACATGGCTTCCTACTCAAAATATTATGTACTCGCTCCCGTCTACAAGTCCTATATATACCCTGTATATATAGGGCGTCTCTCCTACCAGTCGTTAGGCGCCTTTCCTCTGGTGCTTCAGCAGGTATTTGCAATTTCCTGTTCGCACTCTGTAATTGAAGTGCTCTCATCACATCTTTCTGCGATGCCCAGTGTCGATGGAAGGCGTCAGATTGCTTCCCGCTACAAACAGTGATTTTTTAGAGCGGAATTTTACGTGGCCACTCGATAGAGTTGTCAGAGATTAGACCAGTGTGATATTTATTTTATCTATCTACATTACTAGACAGCAAAACTCTAAGAATAGCCAGTACTCCAACAGTAGCAGCACTGCGCTGGCCCGCACTGAATGCTACCGCCACTCCTGGATTGCTGTTTACTCTTAAGAGTTTCGTATGAAAGAAGGAACGAGCACTGTTTGTTTGCACTGAGTCCAACTACACAGTGCAAAAACTTAACTGCAAATATCTGCTGACACCCGAGAAAATACGCCTGTCTACTATATGCTCATAAATTAAGGATAACGCTGATACATGGTGAAACAATGCTCTGGTGGGCAATTTACGGGTTTAAATCACCTCGGGGTATGACCATACGGTGCATTTGGCCTCCGGTCGTTGCACGGTGGCGCTGGCAGCAGTCCACATACACAGAGGTGTGTTGGTCCATATCAGAGTACGGTGCAGCGAGTAAGTGTGCAGACGTGATAATGGTGACTGTGTATTGAAAATGGCTCTAAAACACGTATTGATGACGTTTGAGGGGTAGAATATTAGGGCGACTCGCGACCGCTACGGTCGCAGGTTCGAATCCTGCCTCGGGCATGGATGTGTTCGATGTCCCTAGGTTAGTTAGGTTTAATTAGTTCCAAGTTATAGGGGACTGATGACCTTAGAAGTTAAGTCCCATAGTGCTCAGAGCCATTTCATTTTCAACTAGGGCGACTGGAGGCTGGTCAAACACAGCAGGTTGTAGCACAGGCCCTCCGTGTGCCACGAAGTGTGATTTCAAGATTATGGCAACGATTCCAGCAGACAGGAAACGTGTCCAGGCGCTACAGTACGGGACGTCCAGTGTACAACGCCACAAGAAGACCGATATCTCACCATCAGTGTCCACAGACGGCCACGGAGTACTGCAGGTAGCCTTGCTCGGGACCTTACCGCAGCCACTGGAACAGTTGTCTCCAGACACACAGCCTACAAACGATTGAACAGAAATGGTTTAATCGCACGGAGACCTGAAAGGTGCATTCCACTGACCCCTGGTCACAGGAGAGCCCGTAAAGCCTGATGACAAGAACACAGTTCATGACCATTGGAACAATGGTCCCAGGTTATGTTCCTGGACGAGTCCAGGTATAGTCTGTGTTGTGTCGATTCCCTAAGGTCTCGACACAATGAGTGGCTAGGTGCACGCGAAACTAACGCAGACGGGCGTAAATTCTGAAACAGGAGACTGGATAAAAACTATAAAGAAAAGAAGAGAGATTTTAATATACTTAACTTTAATGTAGTCTTGTTCTTGTTGAAATACATCTCTTGCATAGTAGTAAGCAATTAGCAATGATACACATGGCGCCTTGCTAGGTAGTAGCGATGGACTAGCTGAAGGCTATTTAATCTGTCTCTCGGCAAATGAGAGGCAGACGTGATACGTCTTGTCGCAAGCTATGTCGTCCTTACAACTGGGCGAGGTCATGTCCGTGTCTTGTGACCTGCCATGTGGTGGCGCTAGGATTGCGAGTACACAGTGGCGACACGCGGGTCCGACATGTACTACAGGACCGCGGCCGATTTAAGTTACCACCTAGCAAGTGTGGTGTCTAGCGGTGACACCACATTCCTCCCCCGCAAATCGGCGAACGGTCGTGAGATAAGGCTTCCGCCCGCCGTGGGGAGGACCCCATGTTGACGTATGCGATGAGGTGGGGAGCCTAACAACAGGCGAGGCTGTGCCACCCGCACCCGGCCATTCGGTCCGAGGGGAGCTAGGAAACGCCTGCAAACCTAGTCCAGGGTGCACGTCAACATGAGGTGTATGCGCACGGAATGATATAAGAGGAGCCGCGGGGTCGACCTCCATGTGGTCGGAGCACCCGACGGGCGAAGACGACATCTGGTCCGGAGCGGGCAAGAGGTCCATGGCGGAGGACGGCTGGTCACGGGAAGCGAGCGGCGGCGCGTGACCCAGGGAGGCGCCAGGCGGCTGCAGCGAAGCGTCCGCTGCTGGCGGCGCCGGCGGCGGCTGCGGCGGCGCGACGCCATGAGGCAAAATGGAAGGCATCGTCGGTAACACCTGGGGATGAGGCGAGCCAGTAGATGGGTCCCCAGGGCGCTGACCTGACGGCTCCGTCGCTGAAAGCAGACGGGGAGCGGCAGAACCCAGGCGACGACAGAGGCGCAGCTGATTGAGATGCCGACGCACCTCACCAGAGGCCCCCAAAACCAAATACATCGCGCGGCCGAGGCAGCGAAGAATGCGCCCTGCGAGCCAACGCTGTGAACCGCGATAGTTGCGATAATAGACAACGTCGCCAGGAGCAAAAGCAGGAGTCTGCCGCTGCACAGGAACCTGATGTGGCGGATGCAACAAAGACATCAGAGTTCGATGAGGACGACCATGGAGCAATTCAGCCGGCGAGCGACCATCGCGAGGCTGAGAGCGATATGAGGCCAAAAAGAGCAACAAAGCGTCCTCCCGAGAATGCGACTCTTTTAATTTCAACATCTGTGACTTGAAAGTCCGGACCAATCGTTCAGCGGCACCGTTTGACTGAGGCGAAAACGGCGCGGATGTCAGATGTTGAATACCATTGGCCTTGCAGAACGACTGAAATTCTGCGGACATGAATTGTGGGCCATTGTCGGAAACCATAGTCTGCGGAAGACCTTCAATGCAAAAGATAGCAGACAAGGCTTGGATTGTGGCAGAAGACGTCGTGGAAGACATCCGGACAACAAAAGGAAAATTACTGAAAGCATCGACCACAACCAACCATCGAGCATTCCAGAATGGACCAGCAAAATCGATGTGCAAGCGTTGCCAAGGGGAAGTGGCTTTCGGCCATGCAAAGAATTTCCGCGGCGGTGCGGATTGGTGTTCGGCACACGCCACGCAAGAGGAGCACATATTCGTAATCGCAGCATCGATTCCAAACCAAGTACAGTGCTGACGAGCAAGTTGTTTAGTTCGCACTATACCCCAATGGCCTTGGTGAAGAAGCCGTAAGACAGAGGACTGTAACGAACGTGGGACCACGACGCGGGATTGATCATTATCGGAACGCAACAACAAAACACCACGTCGGACAAAAAGTCTCTCCTTGTGAGCAAAAAAACGGCGAACCAAAGGATCCTCGATCCGTGACTTTGACAAGGGCCATTGCGTAGCAACAAAACGCAAAACGGGAGCAAGGACAGGGTCAGCAGCTGTAGCAGTAGCTACACGACGAAAATCAATCGGAAACGATGCGACCACGTCATCGGCTTCCGAATCAATGAACATGCAAGCAAGTTCGGAAGAATCGAATGCTTGATCCTCAGCAACAGGCAAACGGGACAACGCATCAGCGTTGCCGTGCTTAGCAGTGGACCGATACAAGATATCGTAGCGGTACTGCGAGAGAAAAAGTGACCAGCGAATGAATTTCTGCGCTGTACGTGGAGGTACAGGCTTGTTCGGATGAAAAAGTGATGTCAAAGGCTTGTGGTCCGTGATGATTGTAAAGTGACGACCATACAAGAAGTCATGGAACTTGGTAACACCAAACACGAGAGCTAAAGCTTCTTTCTCTATTTGTGAATAATTTCTTTGCGCAGATGAGAGCAATTTTGACGCAAAGGCAATAGGGCGATCATGCGAACCATCTTTGTGCGCAAGCACCGCACCGATCCCGAAATCCGATGCATTTACCATCAACAAAAGGGGTTTTCGGGGATCGAATGGCGTAAGGCAAGTATTTGAAAGTAACGCCGATTTCAACTGGCGAAAGGCGCGTTCGCATTCCGTCGTCCAGACGAACGGAACACCTTTACGGCGTAAGCGATGAAGCGGAGCTGAAATGGAAGAAGCATTGCGCACAAATCGGTGATAATAATTTACCTTACCCAGCACACTCTGTAGCTGTTTTAAGTTCTGCGGTGACGGCAAGTCCTGAATGGCACGCAGGTGCTCTGGACTCGGATGTATACCTTGGGCGTTAAGGACATGGCCCAGGTACGGTAAATCACGAGCAAAAAACACACATTTGTCCTTCCTCAAGCGAAGACCATTCTGACGCAAGACCTGAAATAATGTCCGGAGATTCTGCAAATGTTCGGCTTCTGTCTTTCCTGAGAGCACAATATCGTCCAGATAGTTCGCAGCCGTAGGGACCGACGCACAAATAGTTTGTAAATATTGCTGAAACAAAGCAGGGGCGGATGCACACCCGAATGGCAGTCTTTTGAAGCGATACAAGCCAAGATGCGTGTTTACCACTAAGACGCGCTGGGATTCTTCGTCCACAGGTATTTGCAAGTACGCATCTGCTAGGTCCAATTGTGAAAAATATTTTCCCGGGCACAGTTTGTCAAAAAGATCTTCCGGGCGGGGCAAAGGAAAAGTAGCAGTCACAAGTTGTGGATTCACAGTTGCCTTGAAGTCCACACAAAGTCTCAATTTTCCGGAAGGTTTTGGCAAAATTACTAAGGGTGAGGCCCAGAGAGAAGCCTGCACACGTTCAATTACACCTTGAGATTCTAATGCGGCTAATGTTCTTGCGACCTCATCACGCAATGCGTGGGGAACATTGCGCGCTCTGAAAAATTTTGGTTGCGCGTTGTCTTTCAGTTCCAAATGCGCTTCATAGTTCGTAGCGCAACCAAGGCCCGGTGCAAAAATGTCTGCAAATTCTTCACAAAGACTAGAAACACTGGCGGAAGGCACAGTCTGATTCACTGATAGGACCTGATTTACTATAGACATATTAAATAATTGAAACAAATCCAAACCAAACAAGTTCACTGCACTAGAGGAACGAAGAACATAAAATGACACAAGTTTTGTCTGTCCCTTGTATGTGGCAAGAAGGCTGCACTGTCCTAACACAGGTATATGCTGTCCTGAGTAACTAGTTAACTTAACATTTGCGGCACGCAATGGCGGGGCGCCCAGTTGTTCGTACGTGTCGTGATTGAGCAATGAAACAGCAGCTCCGGTATCGAGCTGGAATGGTATCACGTTTCCTGCAAAGTCTAAGTCCACAAAAAGTTTATTGTCTTGTTGACGACAAGAGCGACTGTCGCGTGCAATTTGAACTGATACAGGTCCAGAAGCACTTGCAACTTTACGGGATTGCCGGCGACGTCGACGCACACTTTGGGTGGGACGAACACAGTCACTGTTAGCTAAAGTGTCACTGGACGGGTGGGCATGAACTACATGAATGTCCATGGGCGAAGGTCCACGAGCCTGATTGTCCTGGGTTCGATTCCGGCGCGAAGCAAAGGGCCTGGAATTTGTGTGATTGTCTGATCTTAACTTTTTCTGGCAAACACTTTGTACATGTCCTTTCTTGTGACAGTAAAAGCAAATAGCTTGGCGTGACGGGCAATTTTCACGCGAATGTCGAGTTGCACACCGCGGGCAAGATTTCACTGCATTTGCTTGCTTACGCGGCGCACGTGGTTGCCAGCTAGGCGGCCGCTGCGAAGTCGGGCGCGAGGGCCGCTTAGCGTCCCGTGCAGCGGGCCCGGCGGGCCGATTAATGTGACACACTGCTGGCGAAGTTTCAAATGATTCCTGAGCAAAGTCAAGTGTGTCTTGCCTGTCCAATATGTCTATCACTTGTTGCAGGGAGGGATTAACTAGCTTCAAAATCTGTTCCCTTATGCGAACATCAGAAACGTTCTGTGCAATTGCATCACGCACCATAGTATCTGAATATGGGAGGCCACATTCACAGGCAAACGCGCAGTCTCTAGTAAGGCCTTGCAAAGTTGCTACCCACTCCCTATTAGTCTGACCGGCGGTACGTTTTGTACGAAAAAACGTATACCGTTTTGCAACAACATTAACTGTTTCTTTGAAATAGGCATCTAAAGCCGACAAAATTTCCTCGTAGGTCAGAGTTGCTACGTCGCGTCGGGGAAACAATTTCACTATCACCCGGTAGGTAGACACACCGACACAAGAAAGCAAAAACGGCTGCCGCTCTTTACCTTGAATTCCATAAGCAGTGAGGTGGAAGTTGAACTGATCGGCCCACTCAGTCCAGCTTTCGGTTGTGGCCTCAAAGGGCCTAAATGGCGGTGCGACAGCGTTGTGTGGCTGCGGTAGCGAAGAAGCGGCTGCCGCCGCATCGGTTTGCAGCGCACGTTGACCCTGGACGAGCTGTCCAAGGGCTTCCAATAACGCCTGCGTCTGCTGATTCTGCAAGCGAAAAAATTCGGACAGTACATCTGGAGAATGCGGCGAAGCCATGACACAAACAAATTAGAGCAAGTAGAACACAAAGACTGCAACGTGGGCGCGGCACCACTCCTCGGCGCCAAAATATTGTTGTGTCGATTCCCTAAGGTCTCGACACAATGAGTGGCTAGGTGCACGCGAAACTAACGCAGACGGGCGTAAATTCTGAAACAGGAGACTGGATAAAAACTATAAAGAAAAGAAGAGAGATTTTAATATACTTAACTTTAATGTAGTCTTGTTCTTGTTGAAATACATCTCTTGCATAGTAGTAAGCAATTAGCAATGATACACATGGCGCCTTGCTAGGTAGTAGCGATGGACTAGCTGAAGGCTATTTAATCTGTCTCTCGGCAAATGAGAGGCAGACGTGATACGTCTTGTCGCAAGCTATGTCGTCCTTACAACTGGGCGAGGTCATGTCCGTGTCTTGTGACCTGCCATGTGGTGGCGCTAGGATTGCGAGTACACAGTGGCGACACGCGGGTCCGACATGTACTACAGGACCGCGGCCGATTTAAGTTACCACCTAGCAAGTGTGGTGTCTAGCGGTGACACCACAGTCTGAACAGTGATTCTCGCCGGGTTTTCATCCGGCGTGAACCAGGAGCCAGATACCAACCCCTTAATGTCCTTGAAAGGGAGCTGTATGGAGGTCGTGGTTTGATGATGTGGGGTGGGATTATGACTGGTGCGCGTACACCCCTGCATGTCTTTGCAGAGGAACTGTAACAGGTCAGGAGTATCGGGACGTAATTTTGCACCAGTACGTCCGCCTTTTCAGGGTTGCAGTGGGTCCCACCTTCCTCCTGATCGATGATAACGCACGGCCCCACCGAGCTGCCATCGTGGAGGAGTACATTGAAACAGAAGATATCAGCCTGCCTGTTCTCTAGACCTAAACCCCAACGAGCACGTCTGGGATGCTCTCGATCGACGTATCGCTGTAAGTCTTCAAACCCCTACGACACTTGAGGAGCTCCGACAGGCACTGGTGCAAGAATGGGAAGCTATATCCCAACAGCTGCTCGACCACCTGATCCAGAGTATGCCAACCAGTTGTGAGGCCTGTGTACGTGTGCTTGGTGATCATATCCCATATTGATGTCGGGGTACATGCGCACGAAACAGTGGCGTTTTGTAGCACATGTGTTTCGGGACGGTTTTCTCAACACCAATACCGTGGACTTACAGAACTGTGTCGTGTGTGTTCCCTATGTGCCAATGCTATTAGCGCACAAAAAAAAAAAAAAAAATTCATACACCCTATTGTTTTCCTGCTTTGTTGTATTCTGAATTTTATTTCTGTAGCACCTAGTCCATTTTATTTTTCTACCTGTTCCATAACTACTCCGTCACTTATATGAACTTCAAATTGAGTGTTACTATTCACCACCAGATATTCAGTTGTTGTCAGACTCATTTGCAATCCCCAGTTATCATATTCCTTATACAAACGCCGTATTATCAATTCAACATCGAATTGATCTTGTGCTAGAACACTTTGATCATGAGCAAAATTTAACGGAAACAGCTGTAGATCGTCAGTGATAATTACCGTTGCTCCATAGCTGTTCTTCCACCTTCGGAGAGCCACTCCTACATATATATTGAACAAGATTCGTGACATGCTGTAACTTTGTCTTAGCCCTTTTGCGTGATTAATAGCTTCTGATAATTTTCACCCACTTTTAAATTGTGCTTTATTATATATGTTTATTTAAAAAAAATGGTTCAAATGTCTCTGAGCACTATGGGAGTTAACATCTGAGGTCATCAGTCCCCTAGAACTTAGAACTACTTAAACCTAACTAACCTAAGGACATCACACATATCCAAGCCCGAGGCAGGATTCGAACCTGCGACCGTAGCGGTCGCGTGGTTCCAGACTGAAGCGTCTAGTCTGTATATTTCAATAATAATCTGTAAAAGATGGCAGGCATCCATATCTAAATCTTTCAAAGCTTCCCGCAGTTCCTCTAGGAACCGTGTTATAGGCTTTAGCTAACTCTATCGCTGACACTCGCCATAAAATAATGAAAGGAGAAAACTGTATCGCTTACTAGATTTTCGTTGTTCGTGTTGTAAAACGGCACCATCGGGCATTACCTTTTATTACGTCTTTACTGCTAACTCTATTCGCAATACGCAGCATCCACATATGCCACTGACTGTATCTTTAACATTATTACTGTACAGCGCGTAGTTCGGGAGACAGTGATTTGCACAGTATTTAGATTCTTTATAGAACCGCGCGGGTGAGAAGGCTATTGTTTCCCTTTCTGCGCTGCAAGCCGAGCCTCTGGCTTTCTTGTACACTTTCTGTACAGCCAGTGATGGCCGGTTGTGGGCACGGCAGTTGTGTCGTTCCTGAGCTGTGGTCCAGTAGAGACCTCCACCCAGCTGTTGGTTGGTTGGTTGATTGATTGATTGGTTGGTTGTTGATTAATAAGGGGGAGGGGACCAAACAGCGAAGTCATCGGTCCCATCAGATTAGGGAAGGATGGGAAAGAAAGTCGGTCCTTCCCTTTCAAAGGAACCATCCCGACATCTGCCTGAAGCGATTTAGGGAAACCAGGGAAAACCTAAATCAGGATGGGCGGAAACGTACATGACCCGTCGAGCTCCCGAACGTGAGTCCAGTGTGCTAATCACTGCACCACCCCGCTCGGTACCCTGCTGTTACCGTCAACTCTGCACATGTTGCATGTGTAGGGCGTGACGCTTGAACACTCGTGTGTTCCCCAGAGCGGGCTCTTCACTTATCTATCCTGCTCGCGAGGACAGTAGTTAGTTAGTTACATGTTCCATAGACCGTTTGAACGATTCTTTTATGGAAATGATGTGGAACACGTAAGTTTACAGGAATGTGTAAATGATTATTGTTAGCAATAATGAACGCATCATTTTATTCCTACTCATGCAACTGCACTTAAAAACAAGGCTCTTTTTCTGACTACCAGTTTGGAATAGAACACATCATTTTATTCCCGCTCATGGAACTACACTTAACAGCAAGGCCTTTTTTTTAAATACTTGATACCAGTTTTTAAGTAGAAATTCAATGTGCGGCGGCGCGGCTCCTTTCGTTCTTTTACCTGCACCTACCTGTGAACACGTTGCAGCAGTCTGCCGGTAGGTTCATATGGCTCTAAGCACTATGGGACTTAACATCTGAGGTTATCAGTACCATAAAACTACTTAAACCTAACTAACCTAAGGACATCACACACATCCATGCCCGAGGCAGGATTCGAACCTGCGACCGTAGCAGCCGCGTGGTTCCGGACTGAAGCGCCTAGAACCGCTAGGCCCTGTCGGTAGGAAAGCCGAGCAGAAACCTACCGTACCGCAACTCGCACCAGACTGCATACAACGTAACTATTCCAAGAATCGGGAAAAGGTCTTAATTTTGAATGAAAGGTGAAAATATTGACAAAACTTCGGTACATTCTGAATTCGAGAATTACTCGTTCACTGCACGCCCATGCACAAACCCTTTCATTCACGTTAGCAGGTACAACCACGCTCATAAATTAAGGATAATGCTGAGACATGGCGAAATAACGTTCTGGTGTGCAGTTTGCGGGTTTAAATCACCACGGCGTATGGGCATGCAGTGCATTTGACCTGCGGTCGTCGCACAGTGGCGCTGGCAGCAGTCCACATACGCAGAGGTGTGTTGGTGCATGTCAGAGTACGGTGCAGCGAGTAAGTGTGCAGACGTTTTCAGACGTGCTAATGGTGACTGTGTGTTGAAAATAGCTCAAAGAACACACATTGATGATGTTATGAGGGGTAGAATACTAGGGTGACTGGAGTCTGGTCAAACACAGCAGCCGGCCGGGGTGGCCGAGCGGTTCTAGGCGCTACAGTCTGGAACCGCGTGACCGCTACGGTCGCAGGTTCGAATCCTGCCTCGGGCATGGATGTGTGTGATGTCCTTAGGTTAGTTAAATTTAAGTAGTTCTAAGTTCTAGGGGACTGATGACCTCAGAAGTTAAGTCCCATAGTGCTAAGAGCCATTTGAACCATTCAAACACAGCAGGTCGTAGCACGGGTCCTCTGTGTGCTACAAAGTGTGATCTCAAGATTATGGCAACGATTCCAGCAGACAGGAAACATGTCCAGGCGCTACAGTACGGGACGTCCAGTGTACAACGCCACAAGAAGACCGATATCTCACCATCAGTGTCCACAGACGGCCACGGAGTACTGCAGGTAGCCTTGCTCGGGACCTTACCGCAGCCACTGGAACAGTTGTCTCCAGACACAGTCTCCAGACACAGTCTCCAGACACAGTCTACAGACGACTGAACAGACATGGGTTATTCGCCCGGAGACCTGCCCTGCAAGGTGTATTCCATTGCCCCCCCCCCCCCCCCCCCCGCTGGTCACAGGGTCACAGGAGAGCCCGTAAAGCCTGGTGTCAAGAACACAGTTCATGATCATTGGAACAATGGTCCCAGGTTATGTTCACGGACGAGTCCAGGTATAGTCAGAACCGTGATTCTCGCTGCGTTTTCATCTGGCGTGAACCAGGAACCAGATACTAACCCCTTAATGTCCTTGAAAGGAACCTGTATGGAGGTCGTGGTATGATGGTGTGGGGTGGGATTATGATAGGTGCACGTACACCCCTGCATGTCTTTGACAGAGGAAGTGTAACAGGTCAGGTGTATTGGGACATCATTTTGCACCAGTATGTCCGCCCCACCGAGCTGCCATCGTGGAGGAGTACCTTGAAACAGAAGATAGCAGGCGAATAGAGTGGCCTTCCTATTCTCCAGATCTAAACCCCATCGAGCACGTCTGGGATGCTCTCGGTCGACGTATCGCTGCACGCCTTCAAACCCCTAGGACACTTCAAGAGCTCTGACAGGCACTGGTGCAAGAATGGGAGGCTAAACCCCAGCATCCACCCGACCACCTGATCCAGAGTATGCCAACCCGTTGTGCGGCCTGTGTACGTGTGCATGGTGATCATATCCCATATTGATGCCGGAATACATGCGCAGGAAACAGTGGCGTATTGTACCACATGTGTTTCTGGACGGTTTTGTCAACTTATCACGAATACCGTGGAATTACAGATCTGTGTCGTGTGTGTTTCCTATGTGCCTATGCTATTAGCGCCAGTTTTGTGTAGCACCATGTTGTGTGGTAGCACATTCTGCAATTATCCTTAATTTATGAGCATAGGTTTACGGTGTCTAATGCACTCAATTTTTAGTCACCGATCTGCTCAATATGCCATGCGGAATTAGTCTTTTCTCACACAAAAAATTACTTAAAAAATCCTTACTTTCTTAAAAAACACACGAAAAATATGCTTTCACTTTAAAGCACTTTTGACGTATGTAGCACAACTAAAACCGGCAAACATAACTTCCTTCGGAGCTCGTACTACACACGACCGTACAATTGAAAGGCTGGGCTCCAGCTACCTTAGACTGCTATAAGCATTCTATATCTCCAAGAGAAAAGACGCGCGAAGCATACTTCGTTCTGATTGGTTAATTTTCTTGAAGCCCAATAGAAAAACATTATTCTCCCGCGTTAGTGCGCGCTTTTCATGACTAACCAACCAACAAATAACATACTTTCGAAGTGTACTTTTTCCCGAAATAAATATTTAACATTCTGATATTTTGTTTATACTTTACGTTATTAACTATTTTCATTTGCACTCGAAGTAGCTTTCCTTTTACCATACACTTACTTAACATATTATGATACAAAATTCCCCGCCGTCTGCATTCACGTTGTCTTAAAAATTTCTCACGCTAGTTCTTACAGCGTTTATCAGTAGAACAATGATCTACATACTTACTTTAGACCACAGTCACGCATCATTCACACTACTAAAAGCATATACAAAACTGTACAAACATAAGTAAAGAAAAAAGCCTTCAAGAAATAAACAGAACAATTCAAAAAACTTTCTCTTGACCTGTTTCCTGAACGTCTCTGTCCGCTACTGTCCTCTAGCAGATGAAAATTAGAACTACGTACTCGACTGAACCCGCTTCAGACCATCTGTCACTGTGCAGTGTGCACGCATGGGTCATTCTCCGGATACAAAGGCCCTAGACAGGAGTGATATAAGGCACCACGCCTCAAATAGAACAGTAGTTATCCAGGAGAAATGATTTTAAATTAGGTTTCAACCTTTCCTCGGTAACTGTCAGACTTTTGAAAAAAAAAAAAAATATTGCTTCATATTGAACTCCTCTGAACCACTGTGTTTTAACTTTGGACAATAAGTCATTTTTCCCCCTGGTGTTGTAGGTATGTACATCTCTGTTTCTCTCAAATTGTAATGGATTATTTATGACGAATTTTATTTATGAAAATATGTATTGTGGCGACGCAGTTAAAATTCCTAGTTGCATTAAGAGGTGCCTATATGACGTCCTTGGGTGAACGTCACATATTGTCCTTACTGTTCGCTTTTGTGCAATCATGGCTTTCTTTCTAAGTGATGGGCTACCCCAGAAAATTATTCCGTTCGACATTATCGAATGGACATAGGTTAAATACGTAGGGAGCTTGATGAATTTGTTTCCAAGATTAGCAATTATACGAAGAGCAAAAGAAGCTGAACATAATTGTTTGCTCTGCTCAGTAATATGCTTCTTCCAGTTCAAGCTTTCGTCAGTTTGAACACACAAAAATGTGGAGCATTCTACCCTGCTTGCTGACTCCTGCTCATGTGCTACATCTATTGTTGGTATTACTCTCTTTGTATAAACCTCTATTTTAAAAAATCCTCAAACTCAACGTTTGCCGTTTGCCATTGTGATGGATAGCTGTTGAGGCAAACATTCATTAGTGGGAAACATCTGGCGACAGTTACGTAGTTGTTACCTAGGCAAGCGGGGCCCTGCACGGTGAACTGCACACATCCCTAGCTGTCTGTGGCAATAGCGTGGAACTTAAAAACAAAGGGTGCGGGCGGGTCATTACAGACAACCGAACCCACAGGACTTAAATGACTTTGACAGAATAGCCCTACTGGAATTACACTACAAAAATCCAACCTTGGTAATTGTAACAGTAATGATCTACATATTTACTTTGGACCACAGTCACGCATCATTCACACTACTAAAAGCATATACAAAACTGTACAAACATAAATAAACAAAAAGGCCTTCAAGAAATAAACAGAACACTTCAAAAAACATTGTCTTGGCCTGTTTCTTTTAGTAGTGTGAAACAGTATCAGAATGTCTCTATTGTGGTACAGAGAAGAGGGTTTTTTTTTTTTCGAGAAAATAATCACCTTCAGCATCAAAACAAATATTGCAAAGTCTTGCTGGAGCTGAAAAATCATTCAAACTACTTCGCAATGGAACACTTTTGGTTGAGACTTTGTTGTAACGCGAAGCAACCACACTACTGAACAACGGGATTTGATCAGTGTGCCGTTGCAGTAGAAAAGCCACCACACTCATCTTCAATACTGACGTCATTAGTTTGAGATGTCAAGGACGAGTGAACAGCTGAACTGCAAAAGGAATGGGAAATGAAAAGCGTAACAAGTTTGAAATATGACGAAGAGAGGGAATATTGCACTGCAGAGGCGTGCCACTTTCATCCTAACTTTCAATTCGCCTATTCTTCCAGATTACATCAAGGCTAAATTTACTCAAATGAAGTTAAGGTCTTACGTGCCCAATTCTATTCGTTGCTATAAGTACTAAAAATACGGTCACAGCACAATGCCAGGCTTGTGTATAAAGTGCTCTGATAAACTCGCTGTAGTGGGAATTTAGAGTGCCTGAGACTGTTTCATACATTGCGGTAATAGAAAGGATTCAAGGTCCAGTAACCTCCTGTTTTGCCAACTTAGCTTGCTTGCACTCTGAGAAAAGCTGTAGTCGAAGTCCGTGCTGCCACATCACGGCCAATAGATGCTTGAATAAACACGTGTGCCTCGTAAATGTATACACAATGACGATGCCACTAAGCTTGCAGCTAGTGCTAAACCAGTTCCAACAAAGGTTGCTACAAAGCTGTACAGACAACCTTCAAGCACAAAGCTACATCTTCAAAGTAGTCAAACTTATCCAAACGGTCTCCATCAGACACAAAAAAAAGCGAGATTGGCGCCTGTAAACAGTGAAAATCCAAAGAAATCTGGCACGAAGCCTCCAGACGGTAAGTCTTCTCCACTCACTGGCCCGCACAGAAGAGACGGAGTGAAAGGAAACCCTTCCCATCTATAGGTTCCTCTACTGCAAAAGAATTTGAGCGGCTTGAGGACACGCGTGGAAGAAGCAAAGCTTTTAACACTAGAGGTGTATCTCAACCCTTTGACTAAATCTATACCATCCACTGGAAGAATGAGATGGGTGGGTAGAGGCCCAAGGGTGGAGTGGCAATATTTGTCCACGATTTAGATCGTTCTGTAGATAGTACTCCCACCAGCCACTTTCAAGCTGCAGCTATTCAACTTTTGAGACTGTTATGAACAACTGTATCGTTCCTGTATCTCCCATATCCTGAACATAATGACAATGAGATCCTTTAGAGCTCAATGTAAGAACTTTCGCGTCCTTCAGTGAGATGTGCCTGCGAAATCTACAGAAAGCTACACTTCACAGCACGGCAACCGTTTGTTCGCAATGATCTCTCACTTTGCTTCCCCACGCTAGCTAATACAGTCCTTTCGGAAGGGACGGAGGGTTTGCACTGTAGTAACCACTTACCCTCTTTGGATCCACCTGTTAGCTACGCTAACACCCGTGACCAAGCCACATAAACGGATGTTAGACAAATCCAAGTGTATTCTTTATAGCAAATTATCTGTATTCAAACATAAAACCAACACTCATGACATGTTGGAATATTTGATTAGCACCATCCACAGGGCAGTCGATGTGTCTGTCCTGCATTTGTCTGTTAAAATTGGCTCCCCCACTCCCGCGGAGGAGCGACGAGTGTCATTTAGTCGTCACGGAGAGGCGGATTGCGCAACAAAAATTCCACCGCAATCCATCTGCTGACAACCGTGCAGCCTTTTCTCATTGCTCGGCCAACAGCTCGGCGTCTCCTGAGAGACAGCAAATGGCGGTCTTGGCAAGAATTTGTGCGACCTATTAACCGTTCCACATCAGCTGAGGGACTCGGTGAGAAAGATCAGTGCAAAGCGAGATCCCCCTTTCCTCCACTCGCAGGACTCAACTGAAAAGACACTGCTGGTCTTCAGCACCAGTACCAGCTGGCGAGTACGATCGCCCCACGCCTTTTGTAGGAAGGAGTTAGAACGTGCACTACCTGTGACTTGCAGTATGTAACTGCGGCCAAACGAAATGCACTGCGACACGATGCGACATTTGAATACTGACTCGAAGAGTTGCCTTCTCGTGTTCTTTTATAGAATCTGGTGAGAGAACAGCACCTTTATTCTTGCAGGGAAGCAAGAAACGTGGGAGAGACTGCACCAGTTCAAGTAATTATCGCAGTATAGCAAGTACCAGTGGCTATACGGAAGACAATCGATCGAATGATCAACGGTCGTTTAATATGTGCTCTATAAACCAGAATACTCCTCAGTCGCCTTCAGCGTGCTTTTATAACGGCTATTCTGCACTCAACAATCTAAAACTCCGCGAGCTACCAATACACGAGGTTTTTTTTGGGGGGGAAAGTACCTGATAGAAATATTTTTTGGTACTCGACAGGTCTGTGACAGTACACGGAGATAGAAAATCTTCCAAATCTGTGAATGGGCCTTCCAGAGTCGTCTTCCCGTTATACTGTGAGTCTTCTTCTCAGTGCGGTATTTTAGGTTCAGGTATTGCAGTGTACTCTGACAGACACAGTCAGAAGAATTGGACCGTTACATATATATATATATATATAGTGTGTGTGTGTGTGTGTGTGTGTGTGTGTGTGTGTGTGTGTGTTTTCAAACAACTCGAACTGTGGTTGGCGGACATCACTCCAGGGTTTAAGGAATAAGCCTCTGGGCCTTACGTTTGATGAGAAACTTAACTGGTTGCCACATCTGAAGCATCTCGAAGCAAGAGATTGCAACGATCCTACTTCCATCGTTCCCGAAGATAAAATTTAAACGCAGTTTAACCGTTATCCACCATAAGAAATTTTAGTATTTCTTGAGACAGGGCAGTTTCAGCTTGTGGTAGTACTGTGCTTCCCGTTGGCCGAGAAAAGGCTGGCGCGCCCGCTCTATCGCAGTGGCCAAGTCGCGCTGCACGTAGTCGGCAGGATAAGTGCAGGCGCGACCTGGGCCACCGGCCAGGACACACCTCTCCGCGTGGATCAGCACCAGCCCTCTGCCAATGCGTACTAAACTACTGGCCATTAAAATTTCTACACCAAGAAGAAATGCAGATGATGAACGGGTATTCACTGGACAAATATACTAGAACTGAAATGTGTACATTTTCACGCAATTTGGATGCATATAACCTGAGAAATCAGTACCCACAACCACCACCTCAGGCCGTAATAACGGCCTTGATACGCCTAGGCATTGAGTCAGAGCTTGGATGGCGTGTACAGGTACAGCTGCCCATGCACCTTCAACACGATACCACAGTTCATCAAGAGTAGTGACTGGCATATTGTGAGAAGCCAGTTGCTCGGCCACCATTGACCAGACGTTTTCAATTCGTGAGAGATCTGGAGAATGTGCTGGCCAGAGCAGCAGTCGAACATTTTCTGTATCCAGGAAGGCCCGTACAGGACCTGCCACATGCGTCATGCATTATCCTGCTGAAATGTGGGGTTTCACAGTGATCGAATGAAGGGTAGAGCGACGGGTCGTAACACATCTGAAATGTAACGTTCACCAAAGTGCCGTCAGTGCGAACAAGAGGTGACCCAGACGTGTAACCAATGGCACCCCATACCATCATGCAGGGTGATACGCCAGTATGGCGATGACGAATACACGCTTCCAATGTGCGTTCACCGCGATGTCGCCAAACACGGATGCGACCATCATGGTACTGTAAACAGAACCTGGATTCATCTGAAAAAATGACGTTTTACCATTCGTGCACCCAGGTTTGTCGTTGAGTACACCATCGCAGGCGCTCCTGCCTGTGATGCAGCGTCAAGGTCTAATCGCAGGTATGGTCTCCGAGCTGATAGTCCATGCTGCTGCAAACGTCGTCGAACTGTTCGTGCAGATGGTTGTTGTCTTGCAAACGTCCCCATCTGTTGACTCAGGGATCGAGACGTGGCTGCACGATCCGTTACAGCCATGCGGATAAGATGCCTGTCATCTCGACTGATAGTGATACGAGGCCGTTGGGATCCAGCACGGCGTTCCGTATTACCCTCCTGAACCCACCGATTCCATATTCTGCTGAAGTCATTGGATCTCGACCAACGCGAGCAGCAATGTCGCGATACGATAAACCGCAATCGCGATAGGCTACAATCCAAACTTTATCAAAGTCGAAAACGTGATGGTACGCATTTCTCCTCCTTACACGAGGCATCACAACGTTTAACCAGGCAACGCCGGTCAACTGCTATTTGTGTATGAGAAATCGGTTTGAAACTTTCCTCATGTCAGCACGTTGTAGGTGTCACCACCGGCGCCAACATTGTGTGAATGCTCTGAAAAGCTAATCATTTGCATATCACAGCATCTTCTTCCTGTCGGTTAAATTTCGCGTCTGTAGCACGTCATCTTCAGAAATGGCTCTGAGCACTATGGGACTTAACATCTATGGTCATCAGTCCCCTAGAACTTAGAACTCCTTAAACCTAACTAACCTAAGGACATCACACAACACCCAGTCATCACGAGGCAGAGAAAATCCCTGACCCCGCCGGGAATCGAACCCGGGAACCCGGGCGCGGGAAGCGAGAACGCTGCCGCACGGCAACGAGCTGCGAACGTCATCTTCGTGGTGTAGCAATTTTAATGGCCAGTAGTGTAATTCTTCCGTACGGATGCCTGAATGTGGTCCCATTTTCTGAGCGTGTCAGCGCTCTCCCCAGGGCTTTAAAGCATTCCTTTATGCAAGGTTTGCGGTCTGATAGGCGTTCCTGTGTCATCCCTAGGTGGAGTTACTACATGTGGTCTTGTTACAGAAGAAGGTTGTGTCTGCTCTACGCTGTTGCCTTAGTGCAGAATCACAGTTTTCTGGCGTCTCACACACTACAAGGCAATAAACTCCCTGTCCGTATTTCCGTTCTTCTGAATATTAACATTGTTATGTTACCGTTGCATACCTGGCAGACGTGTTTAGCTTAGCGGCATCCCAGACAGTTCTAAAACATTTTTATTCCTACGCTTCATTACTATACTGCTGTGTAACAGTAAATTCCGTCCAAAATTTTATTCCTAAATATACGTAACTGAGTAAATAACGTTAAAAACATTACTGTGAAACATCTCAAAAATACAAAGTTTCAAAGGTCTAAATTGTTACAGATTTTTATACTGAGATTTGCATTACCACTTTTTGAAATAATGAAATATAACAACCGCAAAGGCCCTCTATGGTATTAAAGCTGACCCGTAACATTTATGCCATCACACTGTCTCGTAGATTCACAGAAACAATGGTAAGGGATACAGCTTAACATTGTTTACATGCTTAAAGAATTATTCACATTTACTTGATTAGCAACAGCTTTTGAAGCGAATTTGCGTTCAGGTTGCTTGGTTGGTAGATCCGGGGGGAGGGAACCAAACAGCGAGGTCATCGGTCCATTGAGATTAGGAAAGGATGTGGAAGGAAGTCAGCCGTGCCCTTTCAAGGGAACCATCCCGGCATTTTCCTGAAACGATTTGGAGAAATCACGGAAAACTTAAATCAGGATGGCTGAACGCGGGTTCGAACCTGTCGTCCTCCCGAATGCGAGCCCAGTATGTTAACAGCTGCACCATCTCGCTCGATTGGCGTTCAGGAACATACAGGGCGTTTCAAAAAGAAAGAGCAGATTTCAAACATTTATTTCTCAAAAACTACAAATGATAGAAACACAATTCAAACGTTTCTTGTCAGAGAAAGGTTCAAAGTTTTTCAATGGTCCGCGCAGAAGTTCCATGCAAATCCGCAGTGGCGCTGGCGTTTGTTTGTAGGAAAATGGCGACGACACCACAGGAACGATCATTTTGTGTGCTGCAATTTGCAAAGTTAGAGTCCATTGTTGGTGTGCAACGTGCATTCCGCCGTCAATTCAACAAACAGCCGCCTCGTCATAAGCAAATTTATGAGTGGCATCACAGATTCGTAGAAGATGGTTGCATCTGCAAGCGAAAAAGCACGGGTCGTCCACGCACATCGGATGAAAATGTCGAGCGTGTCCGTGCAGCTTACGAAAGGAGCCCTAGAAAATCCACGGCACGGGCAAGTCACGAACTAAACATGTCTAAAACAACGGTATGTCGCGTTCTGAGTAACCGTCTGCACATGAAGCCGTACAAACTGCAGTTATTGCAAGCATTGCGTCCTGACGACCACAACAAAAGGTTCGAATTTTCAACTGCAATTCTACAGGACATGGAAGAGGACAATTTTGCCGAACGATTAATTTTTTCAGATGAATCAACGTTTCACATTTCTGGTAAAGTTAATCGGCATAACGTACGAATTTGGGCGAGTGAAACTCCGAGGGACGTTATTCAACATGAAAGAGACTCACCAAAGGTTAACGTCTTTTGTGCAATTTCGGTAAACAAAGTTTATGGACCTTTCTTTTTCATGGAGAAAACTATCACAGGAACCATTTACCTGGACATGTTAGAAAACTGGCTATTTCCTCAACTTCAGGAAGATTCAAATCACTTCATCTTCATGCAAGATGGCGCCCCACCACACTTCTCTGAACCTGTACGACGGTACCTAAATAACACCATTCCAGGACGGTGGATTGGAAGAGCAGGAGCACAAGATCAATGTCATCGTCTGTGGCCTCCCAGGTCACCAGACCTTACTCCCTGCGATTTTTATTTGTGGGGGTACATAAAGGACTGTGTTTATGTCCCACCTATGCCCGCTACTCTTCAAGAGGTACGACATCGAATTGTTGCGGCCGTGAATTCGGTAACTAAAGACCAGTTGCGTCGTGTGTGGCAAGAAATGAGATACCGGTTTGATATTTGTCGTGTAACAAATGGTGCTCATATTGAGGTACAGTTTTGATATTTGTTGTGTAACATTTGGTACTCATATTGAGTGAAGGACCGTTGGAATTGTGTTTCTATCATTTGTAGTTTTTGAGAAATAAATGTTTGAAATCTGCTCTTTCTTTTTGAAACGCCCTGTATTCAGGAACATTACTTGAGTCGCAGTTACCCTCCTCAACCTCAGAGTGGCCCACATCATCCCTCAAAAGCATTTTCCTTGCTCGAAAACCACACACGCTGTTATTATTACTAGCAGCCACGTTTTTCGCACTTACCACTGTTTACTTGCACATAGCCCAACAAAGTTGCCACTAGTGAGAATCTGAAATTAGAAATCGAGCTGCATTTCTCGGTTTATTGTGGAACTATCAGCTGATACGAATAAAGCCCATCATGTACAACGTTAAGTTTGTAGGACAGCCGCAAGTCGCTATATTAATATTTATCGCTCAGCTTAACAAGAGGATCGTTAGGATATGTGGAATTTACAGTTTCTGGCGATGCTCTCGTTAAGTTGAGCGAAACCGGCCAGTAAAAGAATTGAGACTGGTGGTTGTTTTACAAACTTAATTTCAACAGTCCCGTTACAGCGAAGGTCTTAATTTGTGAAGTTGATCAGTTGCTTAGTTTTTTAATTTATCTACAGACCAAGGCTTCCAGACCAATAACGCAGATACAGATAACGCAACGAAATATCTTGGTGATTAGTTAAGGATATAATGCTTCTTGTAGTTCCAGTGAAGATACAGGGTTTTAAAGAAATTTCTGTTGAGCAGCGTCTTCTCTCCCAGAAAAGTCAACTCAAAATCACCAAATGCTGTTAAATTATCATTATTTTCATTGTTTTCTAATAGTTTAGATTTTAAGTAATCAGGTCGACAAACATCATTAACATGACATGCGATGGAAACAAATGTGGAGAGACAATGGGCGATTCCTCTGTGTTAAGTATCCTGGTTTTTCCATATAGTTAAACTTGTTGACACCATATAAACAAGTTGTGGGTGCCCGTGGACCATAGTGCAGTGCAAATGTGGCTCTGGATGTATGTCGAAAGATCTTATGTAGAGTCGATGTGTGTTCTGGTGCGCTGTTTTGACTGGCCCAGCTGAGTTTTGCCTGCAGTAAGTAGGCCTATTCGTTAACAGCCTTTGCGTCTACTTAGCCACATGGAGGTGTTTATGGCTTTATAGAGTTTACCGGAGTTCAAGAATTCCGATATTTATCTAGGAACACTGAATCGTGTAAGAGCTGTGGAGCACTGCCTGTACAAAGTGTTCTTCTGCTCCCGTCCCTCCACAACTCTTTGTGTGAGTATGCGTAGTGCGTGGCGAGCATGGGACCCCACCGTGAGTCACCTCGTAACTTCCCCTGCCGTTCCCCTGCTTACGCTGCACTGCAGTTCCCGCCACCTCCCCCACTCCCCATCTATCTGTCCTCAGGTTGTATTACCCCAGTGCTAATGAGATAAAAAACATAATGCATAACATTTTCTTTCACGGGTAATTCTAATTACACTCCTGGAAATGGAAAAAAGAACACATTGACACCGGTGTGTCAGACCCACCATACTTGCTCCGGACACTGCGAGAGGGCTGTACAAGCAATGATCACACGCACGGCACAGCGGACACACCAGGAACCGCAGTGTTGGCCGTCGAATGGCGCTAGCTGCGCAGCATTTGTGCACCGCCGCCGTCAGTGTCAGCCAGTTTGCCGTGGCATACGGAGCTCCATCGCAGTCTTTAACACTGGTAGCATGCCGCGACAGCGTGGACGTGAACCGTATGTGCAGTTGACGGACTTTGAGCGAGGGCGTATAGTGGGCATGCGGGAGGCCGGGTGGACGTACCGCCGAATTGCTCAACACGTGGGGCGTGAGGTCTCCACAGTACATCGATGTTGTCGCCAGTGGTCGGCGGAAGGTGCACGTGCCCGTCGACCTGGGACCGGACCGCAGCGACGCACGGATGCACGCCAAGACCGTAGGATCCTACGCAGTGCCGTAGGGGACCGCACCGTCACTTCCCAGCAAATTAGGGACACTGTTGCTCCTGGGGTATCGGCGAGGACCATTCGCAACCGTCTCCATGAAGCTGGGCTACGGTCCCGCACACCGTTAGGCCGTCTTCCGCTCACGCCCCAACATCGTGCAGCCCGCCTCCAGTGGTGCCGCCACAGGCGTGAATGGAGGGACGAATGGAGACGTGTCGTCTTCAGCGATGAGAGTCGCTTCTGCCTTGGTGCCAATGATGGTCGTATGCGTGTTTGGCGCCGTGCAGGTGAGCGCCACAATCAGGACTGCATACGAACGAGGCACACAGGGCCAACACCCGGCATCATGGTGTGGGGAGCGATCTCCTACACTGGCCGTACACCACTGGTGATCGTCGAGGGGACACTGAATAGTGCACGGTACATTCAAACCGTCATCGAACCCATCGTTCTACCATTCCTAGACCGGCAAGGGAACTTGCTGTTCCAACAGGACAATGCACGTCCGCATGTATCCCGTGCCACCCAACGTGCTCTAGAAGGTGTAAGTCAACTACCCTGGCCAGCAAGATCTCCGGATCTGTCCCCCATTGAGCATGTTTGGGACTGGATGAAGCGTCGTCTCACGCGGTCTGCACGTCCAGCACGAACGCTGGTCCAACTGAGGCGCCAGGTGGAAATGGCATGGCAAGCCGTTCCACAGGACTACATCCAGCATCTCTACGATCGTCTCCATGGGAGAATAGCAGCCTGCATTGCTGCGAAAGGTGGATATACACTGTACTAGTGCCGATATTGTGCATGCTCTGTTGCCTATGTCTATGTGCCTGTGGTTCTGTCAGTGTGATCATGTGATGTATCTGACCCCAGGAATGTGTCAATAAAGTTTCCCCTTCCTGGGACAATGAATTCACGGTGTTCTTATTTCAATTTCCAGGAGTGTATTTTTGGTTGACATTGGGAATGAGTGGACAAGATTATCGTTAGAAGCAGTATTTTGGTTGGCTATCTAGCTTACATCCATGTCAACGTTGAGTATGGGCGTAATTTGCAATATTAGGAGGTGAAATAATGAAGGTGGGTTTCACATGGTATTATGTATGTTCAAAGGACAAAAACGTGTAATTAAAATCTGTTTGATTTTTAACAGCATACTATGACGATCATCATTGACATTACTCTTGCTACTGGTGAGGTTGAATTTTATTCTGGATTATTTTCTTATTTTGGACACCATTCAGTCACGTTCCATAGGACTTTCAGACTCATGAGACACTCAATCAATCTGTTACATATAATACCTTTCATCACAGTATTTTTTGTTTACAGGTAAAGTTGAAAAATCATGGAAGTTTTTTCTTCTACAACATAATGTCATTCGTACCAATAAAAGTTCGTTGCACCATTACTTGTCGTTGTTTTACAATCTGATAGTGATTATACAGAGTTGCTTTCTTTGGTTAGTTATCGTTTTGGTATAGGCTCTTCTATTATTGTTTAAGTGGAGGAACATGAATTTACTGATGGTTTCCTTTTGAAGTGTAATGTTAACTGAAATGTTTCCTGACTCGGAAGCTTGTTTCTGTCAGCATTAGATAATTACAAAGGTGATGTATAGAAATTTTTCTTGGTGAACAAAGGTAAATTGATGACATCTGTGTTCCTCTGTGCAGCAGTGTCTCATTGTTCAGCAAAGCGTGTAGTGGGGTGGTATTAGCTCAGGACCCTCTGGATGAGATATGTTACAACTTGCATAAGTCCTGAGACTGGTTTGATGCAGCTCTCCATGCTACTCTATCCTGTGCAAGCTTCTTCATCTCCCAGTACCTACTGCAGCCTACATCCCTCTGAATCTGCTTAGTGTATTCATCTCTTGGTCTCCCTCTACGATTTTTACCCTCCACGCTGCCCTCCAATACTAAATTGGTGATCCCTCGATGTCTCAGAACATGTGCTACCAACCGATATCTTCTTCTAGTCAAGTTGTGCCACAAGCTCCTCCCCAATTCTCTTCAATACCTTCTCATTAGTTATGTGATCTACCCATCTAATCTTCAGCATTCTTCTGTAGCACCACATTTCGAAAGCTTCTATTCTCTTCTTGTCTAAACTATTGATCGTCCACGTTTCACTTCCATACATGACTACACTCCATACAAATACTTTCAGAAACGACTTCCTGACATTTAAATATATACTCGATGTTAACAAATTACTCTTCCTCAGAAACGCTTTCCTTGCCATTGCCAGTCTACATTTTATATCCTCTCTACTTCGACCATCATCAATTATTTTGCTCCCCAAATAGCAAAACTCCTTTACTACTTTAAGTGTCTCATTTCCTAATCTAATTCTCTCAGCATCACCCTACTTAATTCGACTACTTTCCATTATCCTCGTTTTGATTTTCTTGTTGTTCATCTTATACCCTCCTTTCAAGACACTGTCCATTCCGTTCAACTGCTCTTCCAAGTCCTTTGCTGTCTCTGATAGAATTACAATGTCATCGGCGAACCTCAAAGTTTTTATTTCTTCTCCATGGATTTTAATACCTAATCCGAATTTTTCTTTTGTTTCCTTTACTGCCTGCTCAATATAGAGATTGAATAACATTGGGGAGAGGCTACAACAACCCTGTCTCACTCCCTTCCCAACCACTGCTTCCCTTTCATGTCCCTCGACTCTTATAACTGCCATCTGCTTTCTGTACAAATTTTAAATAGCCTTTCGCTCCCTGTATTTTACCCCTGCCACCTTTAGAATTTGAAAGAGAGTATTCCAATCAACATTGTCAAAAGCTTTCTCTAAGTCTACAAATGCTAGAAACGTAGGTTTGCCTCCTCTTAATCTTTCTTCTAAGATAAATCGTAGGGTCAGTATTGCCTCACGTGTTCCAACATTTCTACGGAATCCAAACTGATCTTCCCCGAGGTCGGCTTCTATCAGTTTTTCCATTCGTCTGTAAAGAATTCGCGTTAGTATTTTGCATCCGTGACTTATTAAACTGATCGTTCGGTAATTTTCACATCTGTCAACACCTGCTTTCTTTGGATTGTAATTATTATATTTTTCTTAAAGTCTGAGGGTATTTCGTCTGTCTCATACGTCTTGCTCACCAGATGGTAGAGTTTTGTCAGGACTGGCTCTCCCATGGCCATCAGTAGTTCTAATGGAATGTTGTCTACTCCCGGGGCCTTGTTTCGACTCAGGTCTTTCAGTGCTCTGTCAAACTCTTCACGCAGTATCATATCTCCCATTTCATCTTCATCTATATCCTCTTCCATTTCCATAATATTGTCTTCAAGTACATCGCCCTTGTATAGACCCTCTATATACTCCTTCCACCTATCTGCTTTACCTTCTTTAGGACCTGGATAAACTGAAAGAACCCCCTCGTACTCTTATGGATTCATGGACAGCTCTGCAGGATTATTGGTGTCAGTTCCCTCTAGCACTACTTCAGACATTAGTCCAGTCCATTCCACGTCGTGTTGCGGCACTTCTGCGTGCCAGCGGGCACCCTACACGACGTTAAGCAGGTATACCAGATTATTTGGCTCTTCAGTGTATTAAACAGTAGCTTTCTGGGGATAAATCAAGGTAACATTTTCATTTTCACGAGTCCAGTGCGGTTTGTCTCAGAGTGATATTTTGAAATAACTGTTTGTCTTATTCTCTCATGACAACATTTCCCGGGGTATACTGTTGTCTCATTTTTCCCATGTTCATGGTTTTATGTGCATGCAGAAGTGGTCATATAGGGCCACTATATACCTTGCCATATCACATGGATGGCTGAAAGGTCCATCATGTAAGTTGGAATGATTTGTCAGAGTTTGAGTTAGGATAGAACGGTACTCGCTCTTACAACACTTGTAGAGGGTTTCACCTCCTGACAGAGCACACATGCCTTCACAGTTGCCGGCCGCGGTGGTCTAGCGGTTCTAGGCGCTCAGTCCGGAACCGCGCGACTGCTACGGTAGCAGGTTCGAATCCTGCCTCGGGCATGGATGTGTGTGATGTCCTTAGGTTCGGTAGGTTTAAGTAGTTCTAAGTTCTAGGGGACTGGTGACCACAGATGTTAAGTCCCACAGTGCTCAGAGCCATTTGAACCATTTTCTTCACAGTTCGCTGCACTTTCCTCCTCATATTCAGGAAATAACAATACGAATTGATTTGATTTGCACACTTGACGACACCGAAGTGCCCTCAAATCTGGTGCCTGTACCCTATTAACTTTTGATGACAATTCGCTAGTATGTACACACACCAGTTATCAGACTTGAGATCTCGATGTTAAAATAATAGTCCATCATGAATCACATAGTTGCTCATGAGTCTATCCGTAAGATCTGTCGATGACTGGAGTTTCACGTTTCAATTCTTGTCGTGAAGGTGACTCATATTTTTGCACATGTGAAGATAATATTTTGTCGAAGTCGTATCCTGCATTAGCAGAACTTTGAATTCCACAGATTGTTCTTCACTTTTTGGTACCTGCTGTAAACCTTTTAATAAGCATGTGAAAGGCTCCATCACCACATGTTTTTTGCCTTTGATGTAAATAGTTTCAAAACCATATTCTTGAAGGGCCAGTGAACACCAGACCAATAGAGGCTTTGATAACTTACAGCTCAGCAGCAAACTTAATGGCCGATGGTTGCAGTACACCTTAGTGTGATTTCCAGCAACATATTGGTCAATTTTCTTGAATCCCTAGACCACTGATTCTGTGGTTTAATACCACCTCTCACAGTCGTTTCATACGGCTTGTTAATGCTACAGAGCACACTGTGGGCTTACTGTTAATAGTCTGTACTTGGAATGAACAAGTACCAATACATATCGAAGGGGCGTCAGTTGCAAGGCAGAATTCAATACCTGTGTCTGGATGGTAAAGCATGTTAAAACCTATCTGATTTTCTCAAAGATTGCATGGTAGTCTCTGGACCAGTACCACACGAATTGTTTCCTTAACAAATTCAGCACTAATTTGCAGTTTAGTAGCTGGTCAGGAACAAATCGCCCGTAAAATTATGCTAATCCGATAAAGCATTTTAGCCGTTTCATTATTTGGTGCATAGGAAAATTCTTTATTGAACGAATTTTTTCCTCACCTGGAAGAATTTCATGTGGTGTAATTATACGTCCTAAAAATTTGATTCTACTAGCAGTGGGCTGCAGTACAGAATCATAGGTGGCTTCAACAACATTCCACTCCAACATCTCGTCCTAAACCTCTAGACCGATTTCAACCAAACTTCGAACACTTATTACTTACTGTCCATACAGAATCGCTGTTGGGGATAATGAAACGGCTAAAATGCTTTATCGGATTAGCATAATTTTACGGGCGATTTGTTCCTGACCAGCTACTAAACTGCAAATTAGTGCTGAATTTGTTAAGGAAACAATTCGTGTGGTACTGGTCCAGAGACTACCATGCAATCTTAGAGAAAATCAAATAGGTTTTAACATGCTTTACCATCCAGACAACAGTTCAGCAAATATGACGTCTTAAACATTGAGTTGCATGAAAAGTAAACTGGAGGGTGAAGTTCACTAGAGATACCGGAGAAATGTAAGTAAGAATATGTATCAAATTTATTAAATGTATGTGACGTACTAGCTGCCTATCAATGGTGTGGGAGTGGGATTGAAAAGACAGCGTAGAGTACAGTGTGAGAATACCAAGGCTTTATTCATCCAGTATTTGAGAATGAGAGTACTTAGTCTCGCAACCAACTATACACATAATTTCAAACTTTTTTTCGCTGACAGACCCCACAAAAGGAAAACGTTTTCGTTTACTACATTTTCGTTGTTCATGTAGTAATATTATCGCATCAGACATGACATTTTAGTTTATTATTTTTTTGCTGCTATCTCCATTCCCATCACATTTGGTAGATAGTATCCACATATACCGCTGAATGTACCTACATAATTATATCATTGTACGACACACAGTTCAGCAAATATGACGTCATAAACATTGAGTTGCATGAAAACTAAACTGGAGGGTGAAGTTCACTAGAGATACCGGAGAAATGTAAGTAAGAATATGTATCAAATTTATTAAATGTGTTTGACGTACATGTGACGTGTATATGCGGGCAAAGCTGAGGGTATAAAACTACCCTAAGCCTCTGGATAGATTTCAGCCAAGCTTGGTACACATTACTGTCTCAAAAGAAATTCTGTAGACTGAAGAACCTGCAACGTCCTAATGGGGTGAGGGTGATAACGTGGAGGGTGGGGAGAGAGAGAGAGAGAGAGAGAGAGAGAGAGAGAGAGAGAGAGAGAAGGGAGCAGGAGGAGACGGGCGACAGGCGACAGGGAGGGGGAAGGAGGACATGGAGGGGACAGACAGAGAATGGGGCAGTGGACAGAGAAAAGGAAGTGGAGGAGATGGACATTGGAGAGAGAGATGGGAGAGAAGGAGATGGACAGAGGGGAAAGGAGCAGATGGACAAAGTTTTGGGAGAAGCAGGTGGACAGAGAGGATGGTGGAGGATATGGAGAAAGGGGGGAGGAAGATATGTATTGCTAGAACTGAAATAAATTCATATGCCAGCAATGTCAGCTGCTCAGATAGCCCTTTAATAAATGCATAAAAGGATTTTCTGCCAAATTTGTCCTGTTCTCCGACTAAAGATTAAGAAAGAGATGTTTATGGAAATAAAGGAAGTACAGTGTTCACCTGATGTGGCCACATAGTTGTGTCCTCAAAATGTCTTTAAAATCTAGCACTGTTACAGAACCTTGTATGCTGTCGAATGGTGAAATGAAAGCGGGAGACGACAGAACTCTACTTTTGACAGTAAATAATGAAACTACAGATAACTATAATTTTAATTTTACCATTTTATATGGATTATGTTTATCCTCAACCGAGATATGGATGCTTTAAAATGTGACAGGCCTATTAAAGAACAATAATCACTACAGGAGCTTTTCTCTAGCAACCATGAGTAGAATTCCATATTTTCTGTTTGTTAGAATATACAGAGAAATAAGCTCTGACTCGAATTTGTCTGTCGTCACAGTTAAATATTTGATACTTTCTCCGCGTCAGAGGATAGGCAGGAACAAGTGGTGCTTTGCACTTGTTTCCATTTGTGGTTAAGGTATTTGTTTGTTAATGGAATGAGTTGCAAGCAGAATCCATCTCTGAAAGCAAAAGGCAGAACTCAGGAATCGGGAAGTTGCAGGAAATTCCTAACATAAAGAGTGTCTGGTGTACTCAATGATCTGAAAACATATACAGCCACTGCAGGACACCTCTCCAGAGAAAGTTAAATAACTGGGAAAATAGGTGATTTCATCCTTATTCACTTCCTATGACTCACAATTTCTCCTATCTGTTCAAAAATCATCTACTCTTAGCATCATAGGAGCCTTTCTCCCTCTCACTCCACTAATGGTGACAGTGTAGACCTCAGCCCACATTGTCGACAACATCCTGATTGCGCTACACAGGCCACACCTTTGTGCAAGTTGGTGATGATTGCTGTACTGGGATGTGAAAGTTTCTCCAGGAAAGGAATGCTACAATTGACCTTTCCTCTGAGAGATTCCAATTCTTCTTTGACGGTGGAGGCAGAATTATTAAAGTACAGTGTGGATCATGGTAAATATTGCCAAGCCACAAAGATTAAGATGATAAGCAGTGAGACTAACTGCATGGATGCAGTGACTACTTTAACAGACATTTCGGAACTAGTAGTTAACAAGATAAATGCGTCTACATATTTAAGTAGCAAACTGTGGTCTGACTTAGCAAATATTTTATTAAGGAACGGAAATGCATTTGATGAAAGCCCAGTGCAGTCTGGGGATATCAATGTCACCTAAATGTCATATACCGGATGATACTTTCTGCCATAAATCATACTTCATTCCATTAGGCAAGGAGAACGGCAGTTACTATGGAGATACATACACACATTTTTATAATACGTATTGGTGCATATGCACTTACAATTTAATATGTGCAATCCAAATGCAAAAACCACCGTCTAGTTACGAGATAACTAGGGGAAAAAAAGGTAATAGGTACGTTGCAGATGCCGGAAGAAAAGCTCCAGAAACGAAGTTTTTACCCTACACTATGGTATACATGTTGTTTTGTTGAACGTTTGTAATTATTCTTATGTCAGTCTCACTTGTATTCCAAACAATGATCGAAAAGAGCAGCAGTTTCATGATGTTCATACACAAGAAAATTACGAGGAACACATTGAGAATTTCAAGCATTGTTTCTGTTAGTGCTCGTTTTTCTAGTTGTTTCTATAAGCCACTGAACTTCCGACTGCCTCTGTAGATTTCTTTGTTCCTTTCTGTGTGTGTTTCCTCCTCTTACTTTCACTCTACACGTTATCACGGCTGCCCCAGCAGGACGTTGCTGGTTCTTAAATCCCACATGACTTCTATCCAGCTGGTAAGTAATATGTGTACCAAATTTGGTTGAAATCTATACAGGGGTTTCGGAGCTACTTTTTTCCCTGTTTTATAACATATGTTTAACATATTTCACAGGTATTCGTACGAGTACACATATTTGACTTGTATCTCTAGCGAATTTCGTCCTGTAATTTTGACGCAGCTCAATGTTTGAGTCATGATCAATTTTGCAGGTACATCCAGTGGTATATGTGGCTACTGTCTGCGAAATGTGCTGCAAATAGAATTGGTAGCGAAGGAGTAATAAATTAAAACGTCATTGATGATGCGACGGTTTTACTTCATGAACAGCGACGATACAGCGAGCAATAAACTTTATTCCTTCGATCATTTTGTGGAGGTTGTCAGCGAGGAAAAGTTTCATGATAGTTTGAAATTATGTGCAAAATTTGTTACTAGTCACTAATTGCTTTCATTCTCAAATACTGTATGAATGAGGTATCGGTGTTCGCGAGTCGTAGTCAGCACTGCCTTTTCACCCCGCCCCTTTTCGAGGTAAGTGTACAAAGTTTGATTGAAATGCGTACAGTGGTTTGAGAGGAGACGTGAAACATTCAAACATTCATACATACTGCTTGTTTATTATGGGTAACGTTTTTGATAGTTCGATGCAGCCGTAAAAGGACTCGCTACTTAAACAATTTTCTAAAAATGTTATTAAGCATCGATGGAGTTTTAGCACTTCGCTTTCTGGGGTGTCGAATAGTACCGGAGTGTTTGAGACTCTAATATTGCTCTGCTTCTACAATTACCACAGAATGAATGATACTGAAGTACGAGGCATTTTGAGACTTGCCATTCAGTTCCATTTCTTCTTTCACAGTTGTTGGAACCACAGTAATAGTTTTTGCAATAACAGCCTTGTATTGATTATCTCCTAACCGGAGAAGAGGCACCAGTTCGAACTGCATAATTGAACTATGCCACCACAGAAAGATAGTTTACCTAAGTTCGAATGTCGGAAATGGCCGACCGAATTTACCACATCCTCCGCGTTTCAAAACTCCGGGAAAGGAACGGATCTCTGGCCAGCGCTTCGCACAGTTTTGATTCCTCAGTTAACGGGCTCTAATTAGACAGGGAGAATACTACAATATCAGAACTTTACAAGATACTGCATTACAAATTACATGGATGTTAATGTTTTACTGTCGTGCCTTGCTTTGAAAACTGTCACATGCTTATTTGGTGGCTGTGCTTCCTGGTTAGGGGTGAAAGTCTTTTACAAATGATCTCAAAAGAGGCGCTGGAAAGAATCGGAAATCTATATAGCTTTGCTTGTAGTACACAGGAGACTTTATAAATGATTCCAAATTTCGAAAATTTTCAAATTGCGTGTGTTTGCTTATGCAGTACTAAGTACAGACTAGAGTTTTAAAAGATTTCTCCACATAAGAAAGGAGATTGGAGGAATGATTGTCCTACTGAGTAGGGCAATGGTGGCTCATTTTATAACGTGTGGCGTATTCGTAAGTAAAGATAAATGGTGCTAGAGTCGCTCATTCTATATGGTGGTTCAAGACGTAAAGCAAATTAATTTTTTTGTAAACCAAAAACGAATTTAGTCTTTGAAGCATCACACGAAGATGCAGGTTCGAATTATCGCCGTATACAAGTGATTGTACACCGTCACTCTTATTAGCCTTTTCAGACAAATGCTTGATTACATCACACACTATAATTTTTACCACTAATCATTCTTTGACCATCTGCCATACTACACTGACGGAAGAAAACTCTAAATATCAAGCAGGAGTTGTGTGACATAAACTAAAGTTGGTGGACGTGTCTCTACCCACAGGGGACTCACAACTCTTGTGAGTTCGTGCTTGGCTACCACAGGGCCCCAACTTTTGCAGCATTAGTTCCTTTCCATGCTGCAAGCTTAAACTTCCACTATCCCTACCCCCCCCCCCTTCCATCGGATGGTTTTCTTGATGCGGACCCTTCTTGGACCTTATTTATGACTGTGACTCGAGTTTCAATTTACAGCATTTACTACAACTTTTCATTAAATAAACACATGGTCCTCGTTGTTGGATTTGACCTGCCACCAATTTTCAAAATACTCTAGAAGTGTGGTCGTACAGGGAAGGTCACCCAATGTGGTGCATGCTCCACCTTTGTGCTTTTCCGTCTTTCCACCCTTCCCTTTAAGAAGGTAATATACCCAAAACCCAGAATGGTAGCCATCCTGTTGTAAGGGGGGAGGGGGTCGTCAGGTACCTGCATGGTGGTAGCCCCCTGACCAAACAGGGATCGCACAGTTGGTGCCTGCGCTGAAAACTCCCCGTGCCTGCCAAGGTGTATGTGCCCATCATGACTGGTGCACGGCGACTCCGAGCAATGAATTACTTCCCAGGTAGCCGTTGCTGAGGCTGGGTAGCGCTCGTGGAGAGAGCCCCTGTCCAGAGTCACTGTGGCGGCTGAGCTGCAAATGAGGCAGATGAAGTTATCTCACGTTGGTGGCCACATGGCCCCATTAGTGTCTGTGGAAGGACAGTCTTCTTTCAATGCAGAGAGCTATGACCCTAAAATGTTAACTTCCCTGACTACGCCATGGGAGGAATGTAGAGTTAAGTGGCGAGCAGAGAAACACTCCCCCAAAACTTAGTTTGCACAGGGACTGATGGGGAGTCCTCCTAGGCCACAAAGACTTTATTCTTTGTAGAACCTACAGAGGACGTGTTTGGAGAAGTTGCAGCCATCTCCAAAATGAAGAGTGGATCAATTTAATGGAAACAGCATCCCCTGCGCAGTCATGGGCGCTGCTTGCTTGTAACAAGCTGGTTGACATACCGGTGACTGTCACTCCTCATGGTAGTGTTAATGTGGTTCAGGACGTCATTTTTCGCAGAGACCTGCTCTTACAATGTGATGAGCTACAGGCTGACCTGGAGCGAAGGGGTGTACGATTTTTCCGTCATATACATAAAGGGTCGCTAACAGACAATAGGACAGTAGAGCCGTTACGCATGCCATCATATTGGCCTTGTGCGTTATTCAACGTCAATAGATGAAGTACCTTGCCGCACGTGCAGCGGTTGTGCTTGTTGATCCTACCCTCACCGACAGGGGGCAGTGCTGCACACCGCTACAGAGTCAAGTACTCGCGTCGATGTGTCTTCGGGCCGGAGTGCACGACTATAGCGTGTGAAGCTTGGGGTTCGAATTTTGTATGTGGCTGGAAGTACTTTATTTGGTTAGACAATTACGTGTTTAGTTTGATGTAGTATTTATTATATCGCTTGGCGATCTCGTGGTCCACGATGGTTTATTGCAAAGTACAGTACAATAAAACACTAGCGTCTTGCGTCACGAGTGAGTGAGTACAAGTTTCCGAATTGCTTCGTTACCAGTAAATGACCTACGTTTTCTTCACTAAATAAATCTGTAACCAAAAAAAGGGTAAAAGGAAAGAAACACAAAATAAGAACATATTTTGCTTGGTTACAGCGGGGACAATAATTTTGTAATGTTTGTAATTTCTACGTTGACAACAGATCTTATTTACAAAAGGTGCGATGTGCAAAACACACACACACACACATACACACACACACACACACACATACACACACACACACACACACACACACACACACACACACACACACACACACACACACACACACACACACACACACACACACACATATATATATATATATATATATATATATATATATTAGTGATTGTGAAAGAAAGAACAGATTTCATTTGTTTATTACAAATTATAAAAGATGAACACGTTGCTCGCGTCACAGGATAGAAGAAGGTTCAAAGTTCGCCAGAACTGCACTGTTGCTTGTTTGAAGCAACATCACGACTGCACCACAAGAGGGAGCTGACAGGACTTGTCTGCTCCAGTTTTACAGGGCGTTTGTGCGATCTCGGCTCGATTATGGGTGCACGGTGTATGGGTCCACGAGGCCTTCTTACTTACAGGTTTTGGACGTTGTGCACCATGAAGGGCTTCGGTTGGCCACTGGGGCATTCCGAACTAGCCCCATACCAAGCCTCTGTGCAGAGGCTGGTGAACCGCCACTTCATATGCGGCGACAGCTACTTACGGTCCGCCAGGCGTATTAAACTTTGTCCACACCATACACCCCTGCATACCATACCGTTGCTCAGCCTCCTCTGGCACGGTTATTTCATAACCGGCAACGTGCGACGCAGCCCTATGGGATTCGCGCACAGGATTGCCTCGCTGCAATGTCTATGGCTGGTCTTCGTGTTTTACGTCGCGGTTGGAGCAGATCTCCACCTTGGCTCCTCCGGAGACCCAAACTTATTTTAGATTTGACTCGTTTTAAGAAGGATGGCACGCCAGATTTTACATTCCAGTCACTGTTTTTTAACATTTTAGATGTGCATCACGGTTTCACTGTCTTTTATACTGATGGCTCCAAACAGGAGACTTCCCTTGGCTGTTCTGTGGTGTTCCCTGATCATGTTACCCGGATTCGCCTCCCTGCTGAATATACCGTTTTCGCAGCGGAGCTCCACGCGATCCTGAAGGCACTGGAGCAGATGAATCGTGTTCGGGGCGATCGATTTCTTCTCTGCTCCGATTCTCTTAGTGCCTTACAATCACTGCAGAACCTATACCCGACTGAGGAGATGGTCCAGCTGATACATGACCAACTGTACTTGCTCCAACAGCGGGGTAAAGAGGTATCCTTCTGCTGGGTGCCTGGTCATGTCGGCATATGGGGCAATGAACGGGCTGATCGGGCTGCCAAGGCGGCCTGCAGAGAGTAGGATGTGGTCCAGTGTCCTATCCCCTTGCAGTCAGTCATCTCTGCACTCCACAGGAAGAGCATGGAGTTGTGGGAGGACGAATGGCTGGCGGTGACGGCCAATAAACTGCGGTCGGTAAAGTCAACCACTCGGCCGTGGCGTTCCTCCTGCCGGTTGCTCAGGCGGGAAGAGGTGGCCCTCACACGTCTGCGGATCGGGCACTGTCCTGTGACGCATAGCTATTTATTACGGCGGGAGGATCCTCCGTTTTGTGATGCCTGTGGTGTGCACATCTCTGTCCGGCACATTTTAACAGACTGCATTTTATACCGTGATGCAAGGGCAGCAGCACAAGTTGATGGGGATCTGCCTTGTGTTTTAGCTAACGATGAGACGTGTGTGTCTAGGGTTTTTAAGTTTTGTGATGTGTCTGGACTCTGGCCTAAACTTTTAGGCTGGAGGTTTTAGTGTATTGCAGAGTGGCTGACTCCTCCCTTTTTTTCCTTGCGGTCAGCCAGCCACTTCCATCTGCTACATTGTTTTAGCTCCCTCTCTCATTTTCTTCCTGTGTTGTCCATGTTTTACTGCTGACGCCCTGCTTCATCCCACGCTTCGGTGTGGGAGAGCACATATTTTCCAATGATTGTTCCCCGTGTTTTATGTTCCGTTTTATGTAAATGTTCTGCGCTTTTTTTTTTTTCTTGACACCCGTCTCACTAGGATACTGAACGGGCACTGAAGACCTTGCTGTCGTGCGCCCACAAAACCCCTCTACTACTACTGCACCACAAGAGAGATCTTTTTGTGTGTTGGAATTTGAGTGGAATCAATCCATTGCTCAAGTGCAACGCGCATTCCACCGTCGATTCAGCAAGAAGCATACTTATGACTGGCATACAAAAATCTTGGAAGTTGGTTGTACACACATCAAAGAAGGTTTTGCATGCAGAAAAATGGAATAGAGATGAACATAAATATCATTTCCGCCCTTTTTATTGCTCATGAAAACCACACATTGCATGTTGTACCACCATACAGCGAGACCTTCAGAGGTCGTGGTCCAGAATGCTGTACACATCGGTACCCCTAATACCCAGTAGCACGTCCTCTTGCATTGATTCATGCCTGTATTCGTCTTGGCATACTATCCACAAGTTCACCAAGGCACTGTTGGTCCAAATTGTCCCACTCCTCAACGGCGATTCGGCGTAGATCCCTCGGAGTGGTTGATGGTTAAGTCGTCCATAAACAGCCCTTTTCGATCTATCCCACGCATTTTCGATAAGGTTCATGTCTGAAGAGCATGCTGGCCACTCAGTCAAGCGATGTCGTTATCCTGAAGGAAGTCATTCACAAGATGTGCACGACGGGGGCGCGAATCGTCTTCGATGAAGACGAATGCCTCGCCAATATGTTGCCGATATGGTTCCACTGTCGGTCGGAGGACGGTATTCACTTATCGTACAGCCCTTACGGCGCCTTCCATGACCTCCAGCGGCGTTCGTCGGCCTCACATAATGCCGCCCCAAAACAGCAGGGAACCTCCACCTTGCTGGACTCGCTGGACAGTGTGTCTAAGGCGTTCGGCCTGGCCGGGTTGCCTTCAAACACGTCTCCAACGATTGTCTGGTTGAAGGCACATGCGACACTCATCGGTGATGAGAACGTGAGCGCTCCATTCGGCATGTTATTGGGCCCGTCTGTACCGCGCTGCATGGTGTCGTGGTTTCAAAGATGGACATCGCCATGAACGTCGGGAGTGAAGTTAGGGATCATGCAGCTTATTGCGCACAGTTTGAGCCGTAACACGACGTCCAGTGGCTGCACGAAAATTATTATTCGAAATGGCGGCGTTGCTGCCAGGGTTCCTCCAAGCCATAATCCGTTGATAGCGGTCATCCACTGCAGTAGCAGCCTTTGGGCGGCCTGATCGAGGCATGTCATCCTCAATTCCTGTCGCTCTGTATCTCCTCCATGTCCGAACAACATCGCTTTGGTTCACTCCGAGACGCTTGGACCCTTCCCTTGTTGGGAGCCCTTTCTGGCACAAAGGAACAATGCGGACGCGATCGAACAGCCGTATTGACCGTCTAAATGATTGAACCATAGACAACACGGGCTGTGTACCTCCTTCCTGGTGGAATGACTGGAACTGATCGGCTGTCGGACCGCCTTCGTCTAAAAGGCGCTGCTCATGCATAGTTGTTTACATCTTTGCGCGGGTTTAGTGAAATCTCTGAACCGTCAAATGGACTGTGTCTGTGATACAATATTCACTGTCAACGTCTATCTTCAGGAGTTCTGGGAACCGAGGTGATGCAAAACATTTTTTGATGTGTGTATATACCAAGGGAAGAACACTGATCGGATACGTGCCTCCGAAAATGTCGAGCGTATCCTAGATGTGTTCACACGGAATCCTCGGAAGGCCCCAGTACGGCTAGACCAGGAAAATTAACTTCCCCAAACAACGGTATAGAGTGTTTCAGAAACATCGCCTGCATATGAAGCCTTACAAGTTAGCTACGGCAGCAACTGCGTCCCGGCGACCATAACACGAGGTACAAATTTTGCGTTTCAGTTCTCCAGCATATGGCAGAGCACACTTTTTCCGAACGGCTCATCTTTTCAGACGAATCGACGTATCATTTATCTGGTAAAATAAACCGCCGTAATGTAAGAATCTGGAAGTCACAGACTCGTAGCATCGTCGTCGAACATGACTCACCGAAACAGAATTGTGCCGTTTCTGTTCACAAAATTTGTGGACCCCTCTTTTTTGTGGAGGAAACTGTGACAGGAATGTCGTACCTGGACATGCTGCAAAATTAGTTGTTTTGTCAAAATCACGAAGATTCTAATGATATTGTTTTTTTGTGTGACGGCGCCGCGTCTCACTTTCACCTTGGCGTTATCAATACCATCCGACAACGTTGGGTTGGAAGAGGTGGACAATAAGATCTTGTTTATCACTTTTGGTCTCCCAGGTCACCAGACCTCACCCCTTGCGATTTTTGTCTGTGAGGATAGATAATAGACACTATCTTTGTCCTACCTATGACAGCTACTATTCAAAAGCTGAGAAATCGAATTGTTGAAGTCATCACTTTAATAGACTTGATTCGTGTGTCTTGAAATCGACTACCGTTTCGACTTTTCTCGAGCATGGTATAGCATCTGTCCGAACACAAAACTTTGAATCTGTGTCTGTCCAGTTAGATGCATTAAGTGTTTCTGCCATATGACCACCTAGCGTCGCTCGGGCGGTGGGCTGAGGCAGCCCAGAGCCTGGCCGGCGGCCTCTTGAGTGCGGCACGGCGGGCCGCTCTGCGCTACTCTACTACCTATGACAGGACGTTGGCCGGAGTTTGCACATATGTCATGGACACTTCGGATAGCTTACTTTTGCCTCTTAATAGACCTCTTTGGAGGCTGTGGCTGTTCGGGTAAGGGCGGATCGTGGTATTACCATCTGCAATATTCACCTCCCTCCCGATGCTGACGTGTCTCAGACCATACTGTTTGCGTTGCTCCTCCCACCTTTCCTAATATTGGGTGTTTTCAACGCCCGTAACTCTTCATGGGGTGGAACTATGATCACTGGCCGGGGTAAAGAAATCAAAAACTTACTGGCACAACTTCACCTTCACCTCTCAAGTACTGGTACCCCCACACAATTCATTGTTCATGGAACTTACTCGTCTATTGAACTTTTGATTTGCAGCGCTTGTCTCCCAGCCATCCTCTGGAGAGTCCACGATGATCTGTGTAATAGCGACCACTTCCCGCTCCTCCTGTTCCTCCCTCAGGGTCATTCTCCTGGGTGCTTGCCCAGATGGGCTCTAAAGAGTGTTGACGGGGACGCGTTCGCCTCTGCTGTCGCCCATGGCTCCCCACTGCATGGAGATATCAATGAGGCAGTCCAGAACACAACTGGAGCCATTATTTTGGCAGCTGATTTAGCGATCCCCTGTTCATCGTGCCCACCATGACGGAAGACACTTTGGTGGTCGTCAGAAATCGCAGAGACCATAGATCGTAGGTGGACTCTCCAACGCCATAAGCGGCCCCCGTTGATGGAGCACCTAATTAGCTGTAAGTGGCTCCATGCCTGGGTCCGCCACCTAAGAAAGCGAGAGGGCTGGGAATGGTTTGTTTCAAGCAATTGACCACGTTTCTGTCCTTCACAGGTTTGGGCTAATATAAAACGTCTCTATGGATAGCAGACGTGCTGGTGAACCTGGTATTATCTTGAATGGCACTTTCTACACAGGCCCAGACACCGTTGCTGATGCGACCGCTTTGGTCGCAGGTTCAAATCCTGCCTCGGGCATGGATGTGTGTGATGTCCTTAGGTTAGTTAGGTTTAAGTAGTTCTAAGATCTAGGGGACTGATGACCTCAGATGTTAGATGCCATAGTGCTCAGAGCCATTTGCACCATTTTTTGAACCGTCGCTGAACATTTTCCTCTGCATTATGCTACAGCCTCAGCGCCTGAGAATTATCAACCAGCCTTTCATGCTCTAAATCAGTGGGTGGAAAGCATTGCACGGGCCTGATACAGCCCCAGGGCCGAACCATATCCACAACCAAATGATCAAGCAGCTACTGGGGTACTGTCAGCGTCATGTCCATGCCATCTTTAACCAAATATGAAGCGGAGACGAGTTCCTATCGCAATGGCGAGGAAGCATCAGCATCCCAGTTCTGAAACCTAGAGATGGACAACCTAGAGATGTTTTTTGTAAGTTGCTTGAATGCATGCTGACCCAGCGACTGTGTTGAGTGCCCGAGTCTCAGGGTCTTTTGGCTCTGTCCCAGTGTGGTTTTTCCGAGGCCATTCCACTACTGATAGTTTGGTTTGGTTTTGGAATCTGCCATCCAAACAGCATTTACCCAACATCAACACCTTATAGCTGGCTTCTCCAACCTACAAAAGTCTTAAGACACCACATCCTTGCTACCTTACAGGAGTGGGTTCTCTCTGGTCTACTCTTGGTTTTTATCCAGAATTTCCTGTCACACTGTACGTTCTGCATTCGAATTGGTGCTTCCCATAGTACTTACCCCCTCCACCCCCCCCCCCCCATCCAAGAGAATTTCAGGGTTCTGTACTGAGTGTCCCCCTCTCCTCAGTAGCCATCAATGGTCTAGCAGCAGCTGTGGGGTCTTCAGTGATACCCTCCTTGTGTTCTGACGACTTTTGTGTCTGCTATTGCTCTTCTAGTGTGGGTATCGCTGAATGTCTACTGCAAGGTGCCATAGGAAAGGCACAGGCATGGGCCCCCACCATGTCTTTTGGTTTTCAGCCGCAATTCTGTCGACATCGTACCATTCACCCACAACCAGAACTTTACCTTGATGACCAACTACTAAATGTGCTGGAGAATTGTCACTTTCTAGAAGTGGTCTTAGACTCTTCGATTCTTGATTGATGTGTTTTCCCCATCTTTGCCAGCTTAAGCGAAAGTGCTGGCTATACCTTAGTTCACTTCACTGCCTGAGTAACAGCAATTGGGGTGCAGATCGCACTACCCTTCTGCAGCTTTACAAAGCACTGATACAATCATGTCTTGATTATGGGAGTCTGGCATATGGTTAGGCATCGCTTTCAGCATTGCGGATACACCACTGCACCGGTACACCACTGCAGGGTTCGACTTGCGACAGGAGCTTTTCGAACCAGCCCTGTGAACAGCTCACTCGTAGAGGCTGAGGTCCCTCCATTGTAGATCAGGCGCCAACGACAGCTTGCCAAATATGCTACCCACGTTAGCAGCTCTCCTAAGCATCCGAACTACCATCTTCTCTTCTCAAGCACTGAAATACATCTTCTACAAAGACGGCACAGATCGGTAAATACGATCGCAATCAGCATCTGTGACGTCCAGTTGTTTCCTCTTCCACCTCTACTCCGGCCGCACTCACGTACACCTCCATGGCGCATCCCTCAGCCACAGCTTCGTCTTGACCTATCGCAACGTCCAAAAGACTTGGTCCCGCAACTGGTTTTCCCCATCCTTGGTGTATCCCGGGGTTCAGAGGTAGTCTATACTGATGGCTCGATAGTTTCTGGTCATGTGGGCTTTTTTGCTTATACTCGTATGACTCACACTGAACTGCACCCCTTGCCGGTTGGCTGTAATGTTTTCACTGTGGAGTTTGTAGCCATCTCTCGTACTATTGAGCATATGCGTTTCTGCCATTTCTCATCTGCATCGACTCCTTGAGCACATCAAATTCTTGTTGGGTCTTCAGCTGGATGAAACTGTCATTAGCACACAATATTTCCACAGTCCACTTGGCCACCATCATCAGGTGAGAACAGCTAAGTCACTCTCGCCAATAACCGATTCAAACCATGACCGATGGAACCTATAAATACAGTGAAAATACAAAAGTGCATGCGCTAAGGTAAAGTGCAAGCGCTCAATCGTTGCTGCTGCCCTCTGGTGCAAAGAGGGTTGCAGCGCCTCCACTGGTGAATACTGTCGAAAAACGATATGTTAAAAATCATTTGTCATAGTCGGCCGATTCAGATGCCGCTGTTTCTTCATAACTTATAAAACAGGATTCCAAGTTTTACTTACAGTAAATGACATTATCTGTTTGAGTGATTTCGAGAGATTCTTTTAAAACACGATCCCAGCAACGTGAGACGTTTGTAACCTCTTTTGTATCATTGTATAACATTCTAAGTCCCTCTGTAAGACAGTGCTCAGCCACCGTAGATTTGTCAGGTTGTATTAATCGCGTATGGCGATGATGTTCAACACATCTGTAAGTGACGGTATGAATAGTGTATGTATATTTTACCGCTCTCACATGGTATTTTGTAAACGCCAGGCTTTCTTAAAACTAAATCAACCTTAATATAGCTAAGAAGCGCTCCAATCTTAGCTGTTAGGCGATTTGCAAGCTCTTGGCCAGTGTTACCCTCCCTATCCCTTGGTCATTGCTATCCAGGATTCCCTGTATGCCTTCAAACAATGCAGATACTCAGTGAGCTTCGTGTGGACCCTGGGCCACATCAGGATCACGGGAAATGAGCTCGGTGATAGCCTGGCCAAATTGGCTACCAGTAAACTGACTCTTCAGATCGGTATTAGGCCATCAAGTTTCAGGAATTTGGAATACAGAATGTCTCATTCAGACTTAACCAAACAAGCTACAGGTGAGGTCCTCCATGCAGGCTTCTTGCAAAGAATCTACTGTCCTTTGCCAGCTCCACATCGGGTATACCTGGCTGATTCGTGGTCATCTCCTCCACTGTTGTTGCGGGTCCCGTTTGTCGGTGGTCCACGTTTTGCTAGACTGTCTCAACCTAGCTGTTCTGGGGCAGACTCTTCATCTTCCTGGAGTTTAGTGTTAGGAGACGATCTCAGAAGCTTAGTTTTATGTTTTATTTGTGAAGCGGGCTTTTACCACTCCCTTTAAGCGAGGGCAACTTAACCTTAGCGGTCCATTGAGCTGTTGGTAGAACACCGTTCTGCTGCCTGCTCTGCCCAGTCAGGGCTGCAGCTGTCTGGGATTGGTGGTCCAGCCCTACCTACTCGTGTACTCTTCTTCCTCCCTCTCGTGTAGTTAGACTTGTTCATCCTTTGTCTCTGTCTTGGTCAGTCCATGTTGACAGTTTTTCCTGGCAGTTCATGGGTGGACTATCTCTCGTAAGTGGCGGGGCTGGGGATGTACGTCACTTAATTGCACTCTGCTTTTGGGGTTTTTTGGCTGCTCCCTAGATGGGGCACCATTTCTGCCTTTCCTCCTCTGTCTCCCTTTCTTCTTTTTGTCCCTTATCCCAGCTTTGTTGACCTTTGGTAGACAGGGTTTTCTTCCTCTGGATTTTACGCGTTAGGCTCTCTGATCTACAGTCATATAGACCTGTCTGTTAGAGCAAAAAGGGACTGACGGCCTAGTAGTTTGGTCCCATTAATCATCCAGCCAGCCAACCAACCAACCAACCACAAACGTGTTTCTACATCTGAAAGATGTCTCTTCAAATTTTGCGCCAATTGCTAGTAGCCCCACTATGAGGATGTAAATCAAATTTGCTTTAAATGCAGGCTGTAACGGTCGTGTGCGTTAATTACCTTTGACATTGGACATGGTGAGCTGACGTTAGTCAAGAATGCCTTTAAGGCGACAGAGCTGCCGTTACCAGTACCTCATTGAATTTGAACGAGGTCGTGTAATAGGACTACAAGAATCTGGCTGTTCCTTCTGCGATACTGCAGGAAGACTTGGCAGGAATGTAGCCAGTGATTGCTAGCAGCGGTGGTCACGGGAATGTGCAATCACAAGAAGACTGGGCCCCGGATGACCACATGGCACAACCTAGAGGGAAGACCATCGTGTTCGGCGTCTGGCTCATCTACTGCATCTACAACAGCAATTGGAGCAGCTGTTGGCACCACAGTGACAGAACGAATTGTTACCTCGAGGACAGCTTCAAACCAGTCGCCCTGTAGCTTGCATTGCACTGTCCCCAAATCACCGCCATTTGCGACTTCAGTGGTGTCAAGCGAGAACTCGTTCGAGGGAACGGTGAAGATCTGTTGTGATTTTCTGACGGAAGTTGTTTCTGCCTAGGTGCCAGAGATGGCCGTGTGTTGGCTAGGAGGAGGCCAGTTGAGGGCTTGTAACCAATCTGTGTGCTAGACACACTGGACCTAAGCCTGAAGTTATGGTCCAGGGCGCGATTTCGTGTGGCAGCAGGAGCGCTGGCGTATTTTTCCCACGCACCCTGACTTCAATGGCTGGTTAAAATGGCTCTGAGCACTATGGGACTTAACATCTATGGTCATCAGTCCCCTAGAACTACTTAAACCTAACTAACCTAAGGACATCACACAACACCCAGTCATCACGAGGCAGAGAAAATCCCTGACCCCGCCTGGAATCGAACCCGGGAACCCGGGCGCGGGAAGCGAGAACGCTACCGTACGACCACGAGCTGCGGACCCCTGACTTCAAAATTGTACATCAATCTGGTGATTCTACCTGTTGTGCTGCTATTCACAAACAGCATTCCAGGGAGTATTTTCCAATAGGATAACGTTCGATCACATACTGCTGTTGTAACCCAGCAGGCTCTGCACAGAGTCGAGATGTTGCCTTGGCCTACTCGATTACCCGATCTGTCTCCAATAGAGCACATATGAGACATAATCGGACGACAGATACCACCGGCAAAATAATTTGGTTCCCCTTCTAAGCAACCACGCAGAAATGGGTGTTTATGTATGGTGGACATCGTGGTATCTTGATCAATTGATTACTGGAATCGTTCCCAAAAACAAGCCCAATTCTCAACATTTCCAGAAAACGCCTCAAGTTCCATAGTCGGCAATCTGATATTAGGTGGTGGAACAACTGAAATGACGGTCGTAGTAGGTTGTTTATCACTGACGGTAGTGGAATTAGTATGTTTCCTCTGTATTCCACGTGACGTTCATACAGTAGCGCGCTTGGCTGCGTGATGTTAGTCACATTGAACACATCAGCAGCGTAATCAGCGTTATCGAGAAGATGGTGTATTTTGTTATCAAGATCTGTTAGTGTACTCAATAGTTCCTGCAATCGATCATTGAAATATTCATTGCAATTTGAACAATACCGATTCTCTCACAATTCGGCTCTGTATTGAACTTTTGGGAACGGGCGCTGATAACCTCGCTGTTGTGCGCCCTAAAACACTAATAATCAATCAATCAATCTTGAAATATTCATAATCTTCAATGGTAGTTGTGTCACTAAAGTTCTGTACTTCGTTCAGTTACGGGTAATATTAGCTGTTGCTCTCGCCCGTACTCTTTTCAAGCGTTGTACTTGATTCTCGCTACCAGCATTTTCCGTGTCAGACATTGTGAAGTGATTGCAGTTGTCCAAACGCATCTTGACAGACCGTAGTTTAGCGAACAACTAACAGATGACAGCACCAGTCATAAGCAATCTACAGGCGTAGTATAAGATCTGACAATCCTTTAAAGTGCCAATCGAACAGCTACAATAGCAGTATAGAGGGACAATAATGTAATCAGTTACCTTTACAAATGGCACCAAAAATACGTGGCGTGATAATACAGTAGAACTTGTGTATGCGGACGGTTGTCTTCAGACAGTTTGTTGCGCGGCGTGACAAATCGCTGCAGCAGACCCCTCGTGGTATTGTTGCGTGACGTGCGTCCAAAATTCGTGGTTCACAACAGCTAACGTGGCAATCAGTTCCCGGGTTCCGGCACCAATCCTTAGCCTGTGAATCACAGTAGCAAAGCAACGATTTACAGTGTAACACAACACTTTATTTAACAGTCACAGAACGTAAATATAGCAGAACAGTTTACTACATGTTATGTCTTACAAAGAGTGTCATTAATCAGAGATATAAATGTTCCGATGACTTCAATTCCAAACACCTATACAGCAAAATGCCTGCACGTTTGCATTCGACATTCTGGTGGTCACACTGGCTACTAATGTACCAGCATTTCACATTTGTAGTGGCTTATCTCGCACTCACATTAACCTGTGATCTTTCAACGTTAATTTATTACATAGACAAAAATATTCCCCAAATTTAGTTACTCTACATTATTTTTATGGCGATGCGATTTTTTCCGTCAGTGTATTTTTCATAATTGGTATTAGGGTCAGCTTTCGAATAATGGAGGCTGATATACGAAATTAAATAGTTAATCACATTTGTTTCATGAACAATTACAGGCATCTTTATCGTGATTAGTCACATGAGTGAACAAAGACAGAATGAGAATTAAACACGACTGGTTTATTCCTTTATAATTTTTTACAATTTCTTCTGACGAGGAAGTTTTACTATTTATTTATTCGTAAGGCTCACATGCAAATTTAAAAATCCAGGTATATAACATCAAACAATGGAAAATCCTGGATGGAATGTAACAATATTATGAAAAGGAAAGTTGTTACCATATAGCGGAGATGCTGAGTCGCAGATAGGCACAACAAAAAGACTGTCACACTATAAGCTTTCGGCAATCAAGGTCTTTGTCGCAGCTGAAGCCACACTACTACTTCAGCTGCCAGAGGCTGCAGTCATGTGAGTGAGAGTTGTGTTTGCGTGTGTGTCTGTCGTCTATTTTCGACAAAGGCCTTGATGGCCGAAAGCTTATATTGTGAGAGTCTTTTTGTTGTGCCTATCTGCGACTCAGCATCTCCGTTACATGGTGAGTAGCAACTTTTCCTTTTCATAATATTGGTATATAACATTAGTAATACTATATGTAATAGGAATATGAAAGTGAAAAGCTACATATAAAACTAACTAATTGTCAATATCCAAGTTCCTAATCCACATAAGGGCCGTATCATTAGCTTTCACGAGGCCGCCCCAACTCCCCTGGTAGGAACACCGTAATGGTGAGGAAGTAGAACGGAAAGACGACAAATGGTTTGAAATTTTTGAGCTTATGCTTCCTCAAGCTATCGCCAACAGATAAAAATTAAAAAAAAAAAAACATTGAAAATCAGGCGAATACGATATGTTAGTGTTCAGGGAATTGTTGGTAGTCAAGACCACTTGACTAATGTCTCGCATGGATCATTTACTTATAAACAGAGCAATCGGCATCTTCTCACAAATAAAGCAAAATAATAGTGGCTACATGAGAAAACGTTTCCTTGCGTTTAGCAATTAGGTTTACCCCGCGTAACGACAGATACAAATGATGATTTTTTCAAGAGCTAATTCCGAGAATTTCTGTACTTCAATGTTCATTGAATGTTGATTCTAAGCGAACCCACCGTCTTGCGAGCCTTATCCTATGGTTACACAGCTGTAATGAGCTCGTGCAACGGACTAGAGATGTTACGGTCGGCTTATCACAGAGTTTGGTGACAGATTGCGCGGTAGCCGTTTACACAGTATGGCGGCATATTAAGCACGTATGACAGCCATGCTTTCCTTGTCAATGTCTGCTCCGGTTTTCGATCGTAACGATTCTGTATGTCTAAACGAACAGAACAGGTTTGTGCGAGTGTTGTTTCCAGTGTTGTTATCAGTTTCAGTACATGCACCCTCCCCTTACCCGCCTTCCACATTTAATTAAGACTATTTGCAACGCTGGCTGGAACGCTCGCCACCGACTTCTAACGACAGTTGTCACGACGCCACCTTCTAGTCAACGTGCGCAATGTCAGTCGCACCGAACATTGGCTTCTGGTGTGTTTTATCAGAAATGCCAGATTGCGTCATTCTGAACACAATCTAAAGTGTAAAGGAATCCCATTTCATTCGTAAGTGGGCTTTTTCAAGCAATATCTTCTTATATTTATTTATCTATATAGATGTCGTTATTATACACATATATGTGCATCATTTATAATAGAGGTATGTAAGATAATGGAAAAACAGGATATACTTAAGAAATTCATAATACAAATATACGTATACACAATTTATCATTGCATTACATAAGACAGAAGAGCCTGCTATGAACATTGGTTCTGTGGATTACTTTTTACTGTTGAGGTATTATTTCTGTCACTTGATGCCAACCCTAAAATCTATCTCTCAGAGTAATACGTATGTTAAACACCTGTGAAATATATTTGAGACGTGCGTATGCAGGCAAAGCCACAGGTAGAAACGCATCCTCTACCCCTGGAACAATTTCAATCAAATTTGCTACAAATTTTAGTTACTATCTAGAAAGAAATACTGTTGAGGTAAGAGCAACAAGCCTCCTATTGGTGCGAGCGTGCTATAACCAGGAGGGAGAAGGGTGGGAGGGGGAAATGGGCAGACAGTAAGGGGGAAGCAGGAGATAGGCACAGATAAGAAGAGGAAGAATTGGACAGAGATGGGCAGGGGAAAATGGGTAAGGAGATGGATAAAGAGAGGGAGAGGAAGAGATCGATAGATGGGAAAGGAGTGGATGGATAGAGAGATTGACAAGGAGGCAGACAGAGAAGGGGGTGGAGGAGGTGGAAAGAGAGAGAGAATGGTAGAGGTGGACAGAGAGGAAGTGAAGGTGGACTAGTAGATGGCTGGCATAAATACGTACCCAGGCAAATCTGGATACTCAGCCAATTTCATCAATAAATTTGCGAAGTCTGGAGAAAGTTCAGTAGAACCATTTACTGTCATCAGCCACAGACAGTTCATGTACTGAGTGTATTGTGTGTAGTTTTAGTTCTTTTGTAATTTTTTTCTTGACTTTCTCCGGCAGTAACGTCTGCAGTTCCATTAGTTGTGAACTGAACATTCTTAAGGCAATTGTCTCAAAGCTGTGTCTTATTTTCGAGAGAACAACTTTGTAAGTTTGTGGTTTCCTTCTTTCGAGTATAGTGGTTGTTCATCTTACGCAAGTTGCTGAATGTAGAAGGGTCTCTCCAAAATAAATGCGCAACATATTTTTAAAAATATATTTTTTGTTCTATATGTTCGCTTTTACCGGATTTAATTCAACCTGTTTCTGCAAGCTGTGCTGTTGTAGCACTTCAAGATGGCTGCTGCGCCTTAAGATCGCGGGAAGCAACGTGCTGTTATACACAGTTCCTGTGTTGTGTGATCTATACTTCTAACAATCACAAGAGACTGAAGAAGGTGTGTGATGACGTTGTTGATCGCAGTACAGTTAGTCGTTGGGCAAGCAGATTGCCTGGAGAATGTGGCAGGACATTACTCGGGACCTCCCGCACAATGGCCAAGCGAGCACTGCGAAGGCTCCTGTCAACATATAGGTTATTCGTAATCTGATTTTGCCTTAGATACACTCAACTGTGAGCGAACTGTCAGTCCGTGTGGGAGTCGGAGGAGCGAGTGTGTACGGAACATGGAGACAGTGGAAGTTGAAAAGGGTTTGCGCCAGATGGTTTCCTACAATGTTGAGGGATGCCCACGAAGAAACACGGAAGACAGTGTGCAGCCAATTTTTTGGAACAGTGCGAGAATTCTGGAGATGACTTGCAAGAATTGTTGAAGGAAGATGAAATCTGGTTGCATCACCTTTAACCGGAGACAAAACTGTAATCGATGGAATGGCAGCGTGCAAACTCGCCAAAGAAGGAGAAATACAAAAGTGCTCCTTCAGCAGGAATATTTTTTTGTATTCAGAAGGACCATCGTTTGTAAACATCATGCCATGTTTTGCTGTTTTACAACAGCACCAAGAGTGAGAGAACCACCAATAAGACCACAAAGCTTGGATGGACAACAATGAAAAACTCACGCTACACATCTTATCTGACACCAGCTCTTCTGAAATTCCTTCGCAGAAGGAGATCTGAAGATGATGACCTTTGGTGAAGGCTGCTTACTTCCACATTGGCGTAAGAAAGGGACGGGGACTAAGTGCAGAAGTGACATTTTGTCATTCGAGGACTGCCTGGGTAGGATTATTTCCTTTGACAATAAAAGCCGTGTCATTAGCAAGTGGCATTGCATGACCATTTTGGCTCACGCCGTTCACAAAAAATGAGGAAAAGAAGAGGCAATTTTTAAAGACGGACGATTCTTCTTCAGTAGAAGTGAAGTGCAAAATCTCCGACAAATCCTCTTAATTTCAGTCTTCCATAGTTTCTCGAGGTTTTTGAAGGAGAAACCTAGGATGGCTCCTTCAAGAAAATTATGTTAGATATTTACCCGAGCTATGACCAAGTAAGGTAGAACTCCATATCTGACTTCTTCGACATGGACGGCTCGTTAAACCCTAACATTTCTCCCTTAACATTTGCTCCACAGCTAACGCCTGTAGTACAAATTTCATTGGCTTGATGTTGTCCCAAGAATGAAAAATTCCACTTCATTTGCTTCATATTGGCGAGTTCTGCAAATAGTGAAGCAAGACTGTTAACTTCAGACATTTAGAGCGTTATCTGAGACTTTTCATTGACCTGGTTTGTATTCTTTCTCTGTTTCCCAGCGCAACATCATCACAGTTTTATAATATTTTAGCTTTTTATGCTAATCTGAATAATAAATCTTCATATTAGTCGCACTCTCATACTTAAAACTGTGGGTGGGACTCGCACGTAAAAGCCAAGCTCTGTGCCGTTGAACTAATTGAACGACCAGTGCTTAAGAGCCAATTCGAAATCGCAACTCATGTTTCGTGTATCACTCGCAGCATAGAGCAGACAGACATTTTATCCAGACATTTTAGGGAAGCGAATATACCCTCTCTTACCTGTAAACAAACTTCGTTTCTTATTTAGTCTGCCTAAGAGACGTTTTCAAGCATTATCGCTGTAGCTTTCGATCTTAATGACATTCTAACGATGTTTGGTGTGTGTGTGTGTGTGTGTGTGTGTGTGTGTGTGTGTGTGTGTGTGTGTGTGTGTGTCGGAAAATGTGTTCTACATACCTTGCCTCTGTACGTACGCTCTTCACTGGAACCAATACTGAAGCGACATCAGTAAGATCTAATGAAAGTTACGACGGAATTCTATAATTTGTATAGGCTGAAACCTCTTTTCCGATGTGAGTCCATCGCGAGACAATTTTCGATTCCTTCTCTTGAAAGTGAATACCAAAATAGTAAAGTCCATTCGAGCATCTCAGTGAGGGTGCGTGTTTAAGCCTTGAGCTACTGTTTTTGATCCAGGCATAGAATTCGGCCGTTGCTGTGAGTAACTCTCAAAGATCGCGCTACAGTCCTGCTTCCATAGACGTTCCTTCACCTAAGAATGGTTTGGACGTCTGCGTAGGGATTCCGTTCCTTGGGCAATGATGAGTGGTGTATGAAAAACCTTACACCCACCAAATATCTGAGCTTTTTGCGTGTTGTTGTCAGTGAGTGTATATAATGTGGCATGTCATTGGTTGTGTGGCCACAGAATAAGGAAACATATTGGGTGCGCAGAGCAGGAGTTACCTCCCAAGTCACGTAACTTGGGCAAGCGTCAGATTTGCTGGTAAGCGCACTGCAGTGTTTGAATGTCGTTAAACCGCTAGCACAGGTGGATCCGGTTCAAAAGTCCCATTGAATTTGTACCACTATATTGTAGTCATCTGAACAATCTGTATTGGATAACTGGAATGAATTGCGCTTACAGTTTTTTTGGAAACTTGTTGTAAGACCTATATGACCACACTGCTGAGGTCATCGGTCCCTAAGCTTACACACTACTTAATCTAATTTAAGCTACCTTACGCTAAGAACAACACACACACCCATGCCCTATGGAGGACTCGAACATCCGGCGAGGCGGGGGGTAGGGGGGGCGGGGGGGGGAGCCCTTACAGCTTTAAAGAGACAAATGAAAGGGCAATTCGCTTGTTTAAAAGATTTTGCACAGTTCAAATCTGTCTGTATTGTGGTTTTGTTATTAGGTAGCTGTACTGTGCTTGATCGTATTGCTGAGTCTGTTGTGACCCTTTCCAAAAGGGCTTCAGCGTATGTTGAACTGAAAGTGTTCAGAAAGGCACTGAACTTGGAATATTACGAGAAGCAAATTAGTGAGTTGTACCCTATTATTTTAATCGGCTTTTCTTTATTCATTCTTCTGTATTAAACTTGGCAAGACAACAATAAATACACGCACACATGAGTATGCCCTCCCCCCCCCTCCTTCCTCCTCCCCACCCTCTCCCCCACCCCCACATACCTTCCCTATCCAAAAAGTCGTTTATGAAGTGTTTTGAAGGCATTGCTATGGATGATATTCGTCATTTTTTACTTTCTGGTACCATGTTTTAAAGCTTCACTAGCTGAGTAGCTTGCATTACCTGAGTATGTATTTATTGTATTCTTCTATTGCACCATGTCCTCCTTCCCACTCTCTCTATTCAATTCCTTCCTCTCTGTCCACCTCCTCCAACCCCTATCTCTGTCGATCTCATCTTGCCTCTGTCTCTGTCCACTACCTCTTCCCCTATATCTGTCAATCTGCTGCTCCTAGCTCTGTCCGTCTGCTCCTTCCCCCTCTGTCCATCCTCTCCTCCCCCTCTAATTCCACGTCCTCCTCACCCTGTCCCTGTTCATCTCCTCCCCTTTCCTTTTGTGTGTCCATCTCCCCTTCTTCCCTTTCTCTGTCCATTTCCTCCTTCTGTGCTGTCTGTTCATCTCCTCCTGCTCCTCCTCCCTCTGTCTCTGCCTATCTCCTCCTCTTCCCTTGCTCTGACTATCCCCTCCTTCACCTCTCTCCGTCCATTTCCCCCTCTCATTTCGCTGTATGTCTCCTCCTCCTCCTCCTCCTCCTCCTCCTCCTCCTATCTGTGCCTCTCTCCTCCTTTCCCTTTGTTATATGTTCATCTCCTTCTCCCCCTTCTGTCTCCAAGTTATCATCCTCTCCCCCGTAGGAGGCTGGTGGTCCTTACTTCTACAGTATTTCTTTCCAGATCGTAAATAATGTGTGTACCAAATTTGATTGATATCGTTGCAGTGGTTTAGTTTAAGCTTTTTACTTGTGGCTTTGCCCGCATACACACGCCTCAGATATATTTCACATATATTTAAAATATTTCCCACGTTTTTGTACACTAATTTCATCCGTATCTCAAGCGAATTTCGCCCAGCAGTTTCATTTTCACGTAGCTCAACGTTTACGACGTCGTATTCCTGAAATGTGTGTCGTACAATGATATACACTCCTGGAAATGGAAAAAAGAACACATTGACACCGGTGTGTCAGACCCACCATACTTGCTCCGGACACTGCGAGAAGGCTGTACAAGCAATGATCACACGCACGGCACAGCGGACACACCAGGAACCGCGGTGTTGGCCGTCGAATGGCGCTAGCTGCGCAGCATTTGTGCACCGCCGCCGTCAGTGTCAGCCAGTTTGCCGTGGCATACGGAGCTCCATCGCAGTCTTTAACACTGGTAGCATGCCGCGACAGCGTGGACGTGAACCGTATGTGCAGTTGACGGACTTTGAGCGAGGGCGTATAGTGGGCATGCGGGAGGCCGGGTGGACGTACCGCCGAATTGCTCAACACGTGGGGCGTGAGGTCTCCACAGTACATCGATGTTGTCGCCAGTGGTCGGCGGAAGGTGCACGTGCCCGTCGACCTGGGACCGGACCGCAGCGACGCACGGATGCACGCCAAGACCGTAGGATCCTACGCAGTGCCTTAGGGGACCGCACCGCCACTTCCCAGCAAATTAGGGACACTGTTGCTCCTGGGGTATCGGCGAGGACCATTCGCAACCGTCTCCATGAAGCTGGGCTACGGTCCCGCACACCGTTAGGCCGTCTTCCGCTCACGCCCCAACATCGTGCAGCCCGCCTCCAGTGGTGTCGCGACAGGCGTGAATGGAGGGACGAATGGAGACGTGTCGTCTTCAGCGATGAGAGTCGCTTCTGCCTTGGTGCCAATGATGGTCGTATGCGTGTTTGGCGCCGTGCAGGTGAGCGCCACAATCAGGACTGCATACGACCGAGGCACACAGGGCCAACACCCGGCATCATGGTGTGGGGAGCGATCTCCTACACTGGCCGTACACCACTGGTGATCGTCGAGGGGACACTGAATAGTGCACGGTACATCCAAACCGTCATCGAACCCATCGTTCTACCATTCCTAGACCGGCAAGGGAACTTGCTGTTCCAACAGGACAATGCACGTCCGCATGTATCCCGTGCCACCCAACGTGCTCTAGAAGGTGTAAGTCAACTACCCTGGCCAGCAAGATCTCCGGATCTGTCCCCCATTGAGCATGTTTGGGACTGGATGAAGCGTCGTCTCACGCGGTCTGCACGTCCAGCACGAACGCTGGTCCAACTGAGGCGCCAGGTGGAAATGGCATGGCAAGCCGTTCCACAGGACTACATCCAGCATCTCTACGATCGTCTCCATGGGAGAATAGCAGCCTGCATTGCTGCGAAAGGTGGATATACACTGTACTAGTGCCGACATTGTGCATGCTCTGTTGCCTGTGTCTATGTGCCTGTGGTTCTGTCAGTGTGATCATGTGATGTATCTGACCCCAGGAATGTGTCAATAAAGTTTCCCCTTCCTGGGACAATGAATTCACGGTGTTCTTATTTAAATTTCCAGGAGTGTATTTTTGTAGGTACATTCGATGGCAGACGTGTATACTGTCTGCGAAAATTGCTGCGAATATTTAGTAGCAACGAAGTTAAATATTTAACTTCTAGTATGATGCAGCACTTTTTCATGCATCTCAGTATTTGACATCATATCTCCCGACCTAATTATCGTACAATGATGTAATTTTTCTGGTACATTCAGTGGTATAAGTGAATACTGTCTGCAAAATGTTACGAATATAGTCAGTGGTAATAAGTAATAAATTAAAATGTCATGCTTCATGCAGTAATTTTGTGCATGAGCAGCGGAAATACAGTAAGCGATAAACTTTTTTGATTCCATGGTTTTGTGGGTGTCGTCAGTGAGAAAAAGTTTCGTAAAGGTTCGAAATTATATGTAAAGTTTCTTGCAAGTTTCTAAGTGCTCTCAAACACGGCATGACGGAAAATCAGGTTGGTTTTATTGAGAATTCCAACACACCACATTATTCCCCACTCTTTGGCTACAAAATCCTATTTTTCGACATAATCTTCATTCAGTGCGGTTGTTTTAGACCACCTTACTAGGAGGATCTGTATGCCCGCATGGTACCACTCTATTGGTCGACGTCGCAGCCAAGTTTTGCTTTATCAGACCTCCCCCTAATCACGTACTGCTTCCCGCAGAGTGCACTCTTCATTGGGCCAAATAGATGGAAGGGGGCGAGATTCGGACTGTAGGACAGAATGAGGAAGAACAGTTCAGTGAAGTGTTGTGAGCTGCTCTCTGGTCCTCATACCTGTGTGAGGTCTTGCCTTGTCATGGAGAAGGTGAAGTTCATTGCATTTTTATGGCAACTAACACGCTAATGTAGTTTCTTCAGTTTCCTGAGGGTAGCACAATACAATTCAGACTTGATCGTTTCACAGTGAGGTAGGACATCAAACAGAATAACGCCTTCAGACTCCCAAGAGACAGTCGCCATGGCTTTACCAGCTGAGGGAGTGGCTTTGAACTTTTTCTTTAGAGGAGATGTTTTGTGGCACCAGTTCTTGGGATGCTGCTAATGCGCAAGCAGTTCTGCACAGATGATCCTTCGTCTTCCGTCAGGCGACGAGAATGCTAGCGGACACACGCCATTAAGTACCCCAAACGGTGGACGAGTGTATCAACGCTATCAACAGGGAGTACAGTTCTGCAGCGAGATATTTGGTTGTGTTCTTCGATCACGTCGAATGAGAGTGTCTGTACGTTCCAATACTGCAGGAGTCACAGCTGTGTGCGGTCAGGTGGCATGTGGGGGACCAGACAGATTTGTGCGACTTTGTTGCGTTGATGGCATACGCCTCAACCAACGACTCATCGTGCTTTTGTTCACTGCTAGGTCTCTGTAGACATCATCCGCGATGCTTTGGTTTTCCGCCAAAAGAAATCAATGACAGCTCTCTGCTTGGAACACACCTCCATTACAGACGCCATTTTGAAGGCTACGTACAGCGCCGACACTTCATGAAACTATAGGGGCTGAAGTGGGAATGTTCCACAATCTCACAAACAAATTCCAATTTTTTCAGTCGATATTGTATGGATTCGTCCTTAGTGTGACTATAATACTAACTGCACATAATCGTTCTTCATATCATACGAGTTGGTAGTGTAACTTCCTATTGTGTCTACGTTAAAATAGGCACAATATACAGGGTGAATCACTTGCACCGCAAATATATTGCAGAAATGGAAAGTGCTATTGATGTGCAGGTTTCACAGAATGGACTGGTAGTCACTGCTCGGATTGTTAGTCGAACAACAGACTGCAACAGTACTTTGAAAGTCTATTTTTTAGGCAGACATCCAGTTTCCTAAATAGAACACTGCCTATTTACATTAACAAACTGAAAGTGGGGTAGTTGGAATGTCAGTGGTGTTTGTTGCAGGGTTCTGGTGAGACTCGTTTGAGATATCGTTTTTTAAGAAGTTTCCTCATTGACACTTGTTTGTGTCATTCAAACTGCGTAGTTGCTAGGTACTATGTTACGTCTGCTTACAGTGTGCTCCTTGAGTGCATTGCTACTTGCTAGTCAGTTAGTGTGTCTATCCAGGCAGTAGGTCGTGAGCGGAGGACGAGATTTACGGATGCAGAAAAAGCCTACATGGTCATAATGTATGAAGAGTGTAGGAAGAATGCAATTTGTTCCTGTATAGACACCAACCATCTCGGCAGTTATTTATCAGCCAGTCAGTCACGTGGAAGTGGTGGTGTAACACCTAGACAACGTAACAGAAGGGAACAAGAGACGACCGAAGAAGAGACATTAATTTTCTTGCTGCTGTTGCAATTGATCCGCACGTTGCTCCCACGCAATCACGCGTGGAAGTGACATGAGTCACGCTCTAGGCCCACGAGAAAGACACGCCGAGACGCGTACGTCACAGCACGTGACACTGCAGGTCTTATAGTGCCAGCAGACATCTCCGGCTGGGAGCGGGTAAGTACGTCAGACAAATTTAGTAAGTCTTGACTTCCGTGTTTAAAAGCATGGGAGTTCTCGATATCACACAACAAAGTTAAGACCATTGTTGGGCACCTTTTCAATGAAATATTGATTTCCCGTGGGTCCTGCACGGAGCCCAGCATTCCCCAAGTGTGGCGGACAAGGCGACTAGTGTGACATCACACGTTTTTTTTGCAGAGCCCATATTTCTCGTTGGCCCCAGTCACACAAGTTGTAATGTGGGCGCTTACTCTAGAATTGAGAACAACTGTGTAAGTTGAAATGACAAGTTTAAAGTCGCAAATTTTAGCACAAAAATTACAGCTTTTACACAGTTTTCAACTCGACGACATAAAAACAGCGCAACGGATAACACATCTCGCCAACATCAAAAAGTGAAATAATCCTATACACAACACTATTAAATATTAACTCTCCGAAAGAACATTACTCCAAAGCGCAATAATATGAAAGTTTAATTGGAAGTTTCTTTACAAAATTGCTCCTACACATACGTTATGATGTTGGTCAGTACTACGAAAATCGTCCGATTCCGGTTCAAAGTTCCGTACTATTTAAGATGACAATCAAATCTACGGTGGATGGTTAGTTATGTGACAAATTTGAGCGCAAGATTACCCAAGGCCGCTCGAGTTTAAAGTGGAAGCAAGCTGGTGAACCAAGAAAGATTACGCCTCTGCACACAATATTTACCTTAAGCTGCGACGAGTTGCCAACTGCAAGGCTGCTCTCTCCCACTGAAATTCCTACAAAACTAATCAGGCCTTTGCTGAACTTTCCAGCAGAAACTTTCCCTATGTTTCTCATTATGCGAGAAAACTTATACTCAGCCCTAGTCTTAGTATGTGGCAATGTACACAGTTGGAGCTAAACGTTGCTACAGCTAATCTCTAGCTGGATTGCAGCGACAGTGAACGCACTGTCCACACAAATTTCTTCTCTGCGTCATACAGACCGTTAAGCGCTCTGTTCTGCACTTGATGCCAGTTCAGAGAAGAGTCCCCCAAAATTTCTCTCTTGTCCTACTCATGGCATAACTTACTCCCCCACTTGAGTTCGTTCATTCTTCACATCATGGCCTTTTTCGACCAATAGGAGCGTTCCTCTTATTTTGTGGAAACTCTCTCTACCAATCGCAATGCCCCTTCTATCAAACATCAATATTTTTCTCCTGTCTAGTGTGTTTCCGCCAATCGGTCGTTTTGTACCTATTCTAGACGTCTAAAGTACATTGACCTTTCCGTGTGCTGCACTCGCTGGACATGTGATCGAAATGCGTTACTATTTTTTGTTCGTATCCCATTGGAATTCCGAAACGCAGCTTTGTAAAGATTTTTCTCTGTCCCTTGTACAGATGTGCCGCTACACGCAGTCCTCCCTCCTGAATCATGTGGTCAGGGTCGCTGAACTTCCTCCTGCCACCCCTTTAAGTGGTTTCCATTATAACCCCTGCAGTGCACCTTCGCTAGACTGTTGTCCGCCTGGCTTTTCAAACTAAAAAGTCGCATTGCCTGTTCCACCTTCCACTCAAAGACATGCATTGTATAGGAATGGTGTGTTAACTACCGCCGACTGACTGTCATCCCTTTTTGCATTACATACCGATAGGCAAACGTTCTCATAACCACTGAATTATATTAGGTGTCATATTCACCTTCTTGTTGCGACGTATAAAGCTCTCATGTAAGGTGCAAATCTGACCATTTATTCTGCCACCTTACAAAGTGTCCTACATATTCTCCATCCACATAGTTTCCATCCACATAACATCTCTCTCCACCAAGAGCTGCATAGAAACGATTATAAGAATAGTGTTAACTTTTGTACATGGGCATTAAGACAGGATACCCAAGATGTATCATGTATCTTGTTTAGTGATCAAGCTACATTTCGAATCATGGACAGGTAAACTGCCAAAACACGCACTATCGGTCTGTTGACAATCCATGATGGCTTCGTCAGGTCGAATGTCAGCCTCCAAGGAGTATAAACGTGTGGTGTGCAATAGTGAACCATCAGCTATTAGCCCTGTTTTTCATAGACGGGACACCAAATGTGCACAAGTATTGCGGTCTCCTAAGAGACCCTCTTCTGGATGCTAGAAGACATTCCTCTGCAGATGAAGAGGAGCCTGTGGTACCAACATGATGGCTATCCAGCCGATAGTGCATGAAGTACTACAGCATGCTTCACGAATTGTTTCCAAATTGTTGGATTGGACGCGGTGAACCTGTACCTTCGCCGGCCCGTTCCCCGCATTTGATGGCTGTAGATTTCTTTTCCGTGGGAAAGCTGAAAGACGCTATCTACATGGACATACCAACTACACCTGGTGATAGGCAACGACGTATTACTGCAGCCTGCTCGGACACCTCCACTGAAATGCTAGCACATGTGCAGCAGTCATCCCATACCAGATTGGAAGCTTGTATTGCTGCTGTCAGTGGTCATTCTGAGCACAACTTGTAATAGTCAGTTGTCTCGTTGCTGGTCATAAACCACATAAGTAGTGCAGGCATTTCTGTTGTTCTTTAGTGTATAAAACCACATGTATCATACAAGTGTTGGTGTGGTAACTTCCCAAAATACCATGTCTCGTAAACGACTCCCTCTAGAATCCTGCAACAAACACCACTGACATTCTAATTTACCCTAATTTTAGTTTATTAATTTCAACAGCCATTGTTCCATTTAAAAACTGTATGTTTTCACAAAAATGAATTTTCTAACTAGTATTCCAATCTATTGGTTGGCTAACAATACGAGCCCCTGACTACCAATCTTTTCTGTGAAAACTGCACGTGAATTGCGCTTTACACTTCCGGAATGTTTGCGGTACAAATTGGGAGGGGGAGGGTAGGGGAGGGGCGGGGGGAGAGGAGGGGGGATAAGAGGTGGTGTGGGGGGGGGGGAGGAAGGGAAATGACTGTCCTATATAAATCTTACCTGCAAATGGACATAGCTGGAAATGAATACAGTATATATTGTCATAAAAATGTGTCTGCAAACTTACATAAATTAGCCCTACCATATTAAATCCTTACTACCTGAATCTTGGCATTTTTCAACACTTACACTGTCTAGTACGGTAATAGTAATCGCACTTTGCGGCATTTGATATGAGAAATGTGTCCCCCTTTGACGTCTTTCGCTTAGCTTCTGCAGCAGCAGCAATTATTAACCATTTCTGTTACTAACAACTAACCCTGTATATAGAGGGAAAATAAAAGTAATACTGAAGTGTCGGTCATGGTACAAAATGTAGAGAGACAGTGGGGCAGTAAAGCAAAGGCAAGTGAGTGTCGGCGTCACAGTAAGACCGCAGGGTGGCCCTACTGCTATGCCGCGGCCATGCCCGACAGTAATGGTTCTAACTCGTCTGTGCACTAATCTAACACCAACCGCGTCAGCACCACCCGTGTCTTTTATACTAATATTACCCAAAAGTCACTGATATTTTAATACAATTAGGTTATCGAGGGACAATATGGCTACCGACAGCGTGTCCCTGACGTAGGGAGAGTGAAGTGAACAACAAAAATGCCAGCTCATGCAGATAGCCAAATGGCTTGGTTCAAAAATGATTCAAATGGCTCTGAGCACTATGGGGCTTAACAAAAAAATGGCTCTGAGCACTATGGGACCTAACATCTGTGCTCATCAGTCCCCTAGAACTTAGAACTACTTAAACCTAACGAACCTAAGGACATCACACACGTCCATGCCCGAGGCAGAATTCGAACCTGCGACCGAGGCAGTCGCGTGGTTCCAGACTGAAGCGCCTAGAACCGGTCGGCCATATCGGCCGACCCAAATGGCTTGAAGGACCAGAGATTTTACTTCACTTCCAAAACCGACCGTGGATGTCGACGGTATCACCAGCTATCGACGGCCCTTAAAAGTTAAATTCTTTCATTACAAAAATCTATAGTTAGTGGAATAAATAGTAGGATAACGATGTTTTGAATAATAACCATGTGGCAAAAAACGCTCCTCTTTGCGTGCTATCATTTGTCAAAGTCTCATTTCGATATCTAAAACCGTTTATGAAATATAAGGAATGTTGTGGATATTTCACTCTGACCTTATCGCTTACACGACGCGATCGCAAATGAATGTGTTACGTCGGATAAATTTTCTCGACATTGCTAACACATTTTTAAACATACAAGGGTTAAATAAAAATAGTGGAAACTCGGCTAAAATTCATACAAGACTTTATTCACAGACGTACATTGTATTAGATGCTCTCAATATAATCGCCTCGTAACTCGGTCTCCTTCGTCCACAGGGATGAAACGCAACACTAAAGAAATATTCAATACGTTAGCTAAACTTCATAAACAGCAACACATTATGTAATATGCACCAAACGCAAAATCATAACGAACCCTATTTTTATTGCAAACTTTTTCGAATTTGTCGCAATGTCTTACTTCCACGTAAATATCATAGTAACTATGACCATTAACGAAATGATGGGCACGTCATAATGAACCTGACATATAAAGCTACAAGTAAACCAAAAATAACTTTTCTCTTTTTTACCGAGTAATTTCTGTAAAGTCGTTTGAGAAATATTGCAGGGCGTGTGCCCCGATTCTGCCATAGCCGACCGGCCGAAAGGTGGAAAACACTTGGTGGCCGTCACTTCCGAACAAACGAATAAACTCACCCAGCCCTTTAGACGAAACCTGGTCAGCCACCGTATTCCTACGCCGACTCTACCAACAGCTTCACACAGCTGTTGCTCAAATGAGTATTTTGTACGAGAGGGTTGTCCCGCGTAGAGATTTTATCCGGCCCGTGCTTGTGCGAAAATTTTTAAAAGTAGCATGCGATTTTTCCCGCTCGTTCAACTCTTAAGGTCGCTAGGAGCATTGCCTTCACTTGTTTACAAATAACAGAAATGCTATCAGGAACGTTCCACCTGCAGCTGACTGTGACTTCCCGGTTGTGTTTGCGGTTTTATTTATATTTTACACATCTAGTTTAGTATAACAAAACGGAGGAGCAAATTTCCATGATCATCGACGAGTCAGTACATGAAATTAACATCAGAAAAGTAATAATACATTACTCTACATTAAAATTGCTACAACACGAAGATGACGTGCTTCAGACGCGAAATTTAACCGACAGGAAGAAGATGTAGTGATACGCAAATGATTAGCTTTTCAGAGCATTCACACAAGGTTGGCGCCGGTGGCGACACCTACAACGTGCTGACATGAGGAAAGTTTCTAACCGATTTCTCATACACAAACAGCAGTTGACCGGCGTTGCCTGGTGAAACGTTGTTGTGATGCCTCGTGTAAGGATGAGAAATGCGTAAAATCACGTTTCCGACATTGATAAAGGTCGGATTGTAGCCTATCGCGATTGCGGTTTATCGTATCGCGACATTGCTGCTCGCGTTGGTCGAGATCCAATGACTGTTAGCAGAATATGGAATCGGTGGATTCAGGAGGGTCATACGGAACGCCGTGCAGGGTCCCAACGGCCTCGTATCACTAGCAGTCGAGATGACAGGCATCTTATCCTCATGGCTGTAACGGATCGTGCAGCCACGTCTCGATCCCTCAGTCAACAGATGGCAACGTTTGCTAGACAACCATCTGCACGAACAGTTCGACGACGTTTGCAGCAGCATGGACCATCAGCTCGGAGACCATACCTACGATTAGACCTTGACGCTGCATCACAGACAGGAGCGCCTGATATGGTGTACTCAACGACGAACCTGGGTGCACGAATGGCAAAACGTCATTTTTTCGGATGAATCCAGGTTCTGTTTACAGCATCATGATGGTCGCATCCGTGTTTGGCGACATCGCGGTGAACGCACATTGGAAGCGTGTATTCATCATCACCGCACTGGCGTATCACCCGGCGTGATGGTATGGGGTGCCATTGGTTACACGTCTCGATCACCTCTTGTTCGCATTGACGGTACTTTGAACGGAGGACGTTACATGTCAGATGTGTTACGACTCGTGGCTCTACCCTTCATTCGATCACTGTGAAACCCTACACTTCAGCAGGATAATGCACGACCGCATGTTGCAGGTCCTGTACGGGCCTTTCTGGATACAGAAATTGTTCGACTGCTGCCCTGGCCAGCACATTCCCCAGATCTCTCCCCAATTGAAAAAGTCTGGTCAATGGTGGCTGAGCAACTGGCTCGTCACAATACGCCAGTCACTACTCTCGATGAACTGTGGTATCGTGTTGAAGCTGCATGGGCAACTGTACCTGTACACGCCATCCAAGCTCTGTTTGACTCTATTCACCCAAATTGCGTGAAAATGTAATCACATGTCAGTTCTAGTATAATATATTTGTCCAATGAATACCCGTTTATCATCTGCATTTCTTCTTTGGGTAGCAATTTTAATGGCCAGTAGTGTATATCCATCATCAACATACATAAGAAAAACAGCGACTTTTGGGTACCAGAGTACCAATTGTGAGGATTTCTGTTCATGGCATATCATCGATGTTTTTACCAGTGTTCGTAAAGGTGACGATCTCATAGATTCTTGAAACCTTTTTCGATATTATTATCAATCACCGTGATCCAGAGGTTTAAAGTTAACGAACTTGCGCACGTAAATTGCACGTAATATCTGGTCTGAGGCCTAAATGTAGCTTTAAATGGGGTAGTGAACACATGGAAAGGTTCTAGGGTCATCGCGAGGGTTTGTAGTCAGCGTTTTTCTCCAGTAAAAGTTTAACGCACTGTATGTGGAATAGACACTTCACACATTTACAAATATGCCCAAAGCGGCACTGCAGTGACAAAATATGGGCTAAAAAGAGTTGTCTATGTATTCTGCCTACTCGATTCGCTAGACAGTCAATGAAATAACTCGTATTAATGAGTTTTATTACAATTAATCAAATACAATACTTAACTGCACAGATGCGTCGCAAGCAAAGGTTGACATACGAAATAATCGGTCTGCAGTGACTGCTGACCTCTAACTGACAAAAGTCTGCCCTGAACTGCTATCGAAGTGGCTAACTTTGAAGCTGCTTCCAAGTGGGCCGTCACCAGTCGGGCGTGGCACTTACACGTCTTCTTCACCTAGGGGCCGCTGCTGTCACGTTGTCGTCCTGGAAGGGTGTCGGTCAACGTGCGATTGGCTGACTACTTCTCACAGCCGTCTCTTCTCTTTCGTTCCCAACTGGCGTGCTGGTGCTTGACTTTACGCCATAACAAAAATGGTTTTAACATGCCTGCAAATAACTTGAAATGACTGCAAAAACTTATGTAAAACTGGTAGGACTGCAAATTCGTTTAAATATTTTTAATAATATTTTTATGCTTTTATCTATATAAATCACAAGCCGGTCATTTTCAATGAATTGCGATCGATGAGCAAAGTATCCAGAAAAATTTAAAGCAAACAATTTTGTGTTAACCTTACACCATACGTACTTATTTGTTGTTTATATGAGTCGAAGTAAATGAATGTGTCGAACTATATCAATAAATTGTCAAAATTTTACTGACCTATAAATTAGTTTTATACAAGCAGCACACCTTGCTGTAGCAGGAAAAAAGAAGGGAACCATCAAGAAAATACTCAGCCTTCTACTCCAAGAAATATGGCATGTGAACATATTCGAGCCTTTCTTGTGCTGAAAGAGAGTAACAGAGAGGCAATGGAGGTGGAAGAGAGAGGAAACCAGTAGAAGAGAGAGAGAGAGAATATTGTGACTGTGGAAGGAAAAAAGTGGCAGTGAAAGAGAGAGAGAGAGAGAGAGAGAGAGAGAGAGAGAGAGAGAGAGAGAGAGAGAATGATAGATGAAGTCAATAGTAATGGCAGACAAATGGAGGCGATATTGATGGTTAGTGAGAGGCAGGCAGTAAAGGAAAAAGAGGGGTGGATGAAGATAAAAGCAGTGGAAACAGAAGAGAGGAGACAGTGAAAATGAAAAAAGCAGAGGCTTGGGGTGTCCGGATCCTTAATGACCGGCGAACTTTAACATGTAGGTGTAGGGGAGGGCGCATTTTGGGTGGAAATTTTAAACACATGGGTATAAGGAAAACATAAGTTGGTCCCTCCCTCAGAATTTAATGAGGTGTTAAGATATGGCAGAGAGAGAAAGGCAAAAGGAGACAGTGTAAGAGAGGAGACAGTGGCAGTGGGATATACTGTAAATCAAGGGGAGGGACACACACACACACACACACACACACACACACACACACACACACACACAAGCAGTGAGGAGGAGATAGTGAGAGTGAAAGCTTAACTACAAAGGGAGAATGGGTACAGGGATTTAGTTTGGTCTGTGTTAAATGAGAGCGAATATATTGGAATGACAAAGAGAGAATGAGAACTGAGGCAACTTGTTTCCCACTTTTCTGTCAGTCTCTCTCACACTCTTTCTCTTTTTTTCTTTTAAAAAAGTACATATTCCCTTTTTTGTGCTCCGACAGGAATATTTTTCCGATGGTCAGAATTTTCAGCAGCAGAGCTGAAAAACAGAATCAATGATCTAAACGCTAAATACCTGCTGATAAAGTCCAGTCCAGAATTTTTGCAAGTATTTGTTAGTTTTCTCCATTCGTGACAACACGTCATCCAAGAATTCAACAAATGTACAGGGTGGCCCAAAAGTCCGTTAAAATTTGAAAATTCTCAAATTTACGGAAGAAAGTAGGTAGAGAGGTAAAAGTTGAGGTACAAGCCTGAAATGACTTTTTTTTTAAAACCAAAATCGAATGCAGGAACCGACCAACAATTGACGCTGGATAACAAATGGCTCTGAGCACTATGAGACTTAACATCTTAGGTCATCAGTCCCCTAGAACTTAGAACTAATTAAACCTAACTAACCTAAGGACATCACACACATCCATGCCCGAGGCAGGATTCGAACCTGCGACCGTAGCAGTCCCGCGGTTCCGGACTGAAGCGTCTAGAACCGCACGGCCACCGCTGCCGGCTGCTGGATAACAGCGTGAGAATGACGCCGCATGAGAATCGTGTATAAAATGAACTGTAGAGAAGGAGGGAGTCGGATGAACCAGCAGTAGTGGCATGTTGATTTTGCCAGAAAACTCACTGTAAGTGTTGCTTTATTGGCTCTGAGCACTATGGGACTTAACATCTGAGGTCATCAGTCCCCTAGAACTTAGACCTACTTAAACCTAACTAAACTAAGGACATACACACATCCATGCCCCAGGCAGGATTCGAACCTGCGACCGTAGCGGTCACGCGGTTCCAGACTGAAGCGCCTAGAACCGCACAACCACACCTACCGGCAATGTTTTTTTGTTAGAATGTAGAATCCGCTACTGCAGCTTTACGATCCTATCACCTTATGAAGGGTATTCGAATGGGTAAAGGTCCAGTGACAAGAGTCACTGTGAAAAAAATGATCACGAAGTTCGAAGCCACGGGTTGTATAGAATTAGAACATCGGTCCCGTAGTAGGCTACTGGTGCTCGGACAGCGCAAAAAGAAATGGAGACTTTAGTGTACTCATCTCCGCATGGTGAAGTCAGCGCTCATGACGTTGGATCTGCGTTCCACGCACTATTGTTTGGAGAGCTCTAATGCGTACCCTCCAATGCTATCCTTACAAAATTTAGCGTCATTATAAGCTGTTAGCCACCGATATTGTGACTCCGAGAGCATTTACGGTGTGGACACTCAAAACACTTGGGGATGATGACGATTAGATGCCTAACGAGTTGTGGACCGACAAAGCCCATTTCACGTTCGAGGATCTGTCAACACACACAACTGCAGAATTTGGGCTACCGAAAATCCTAGAACTGTCGTGGAAACACCACTTCATGGCGAGAAAGTCACGGCGTGGCGTGGATTTACCATTTCAGTCGTGCTCGGACCCTTTTTCTTCGAGAAAATGCAGTGTGCTACATTTCAGTTGACCAATAAGAAGGGTGTGAGGTACGCCGATATGTTAAATCATCCTTAACCCAGATGATAAACACTTGCTGGAAGGCACAACTTATATGCAGGATGAAACTCCACACAATATTACTACGTGTGTGAAAGATCTCTTTCGCACATCGTTTGGTGAGGATCGCGTGCTGAGCTGCACTTCCGTCATGATTGGCCTCACAGGGCCCCAGACCTCAACCCTTGTGATTGTTACACAAAAGAATTACAGACTTTGACTGCGAGTAGGCAGTGATTGAAATCAATGGGGAAAGCTGAAAATTTGTGCTGCACTGGGACTCGAACCCAGGTCTCCTGCTTACTAGGCGGAAGCTCTGACCACTAAGCCACCTTTTTTTTTTTTTTAATCTCATTTTGTTCGTTTTTGTTCGTTGTATCTGCTCGGGGCTGACGTGGCAAGACACCCGTTTCAGTTCGTCGTTGATCCATTTACTCAGTTTTTTTTTATTATTATTATTATTATTATTACAGAGGGCAGCTAACCCTCTGACCGAACACGCTGAGTTACCGTGCCGGCTGCCACCGGGACACAGAGGTCATTGCTATTGCACGGACTAGCTTAGAACGCCTCCTGTCAGACCCAAATTCTCAACTTACCCACACACTACTAACGTAGTGTCCTTTGCCCATTATCCTCATTACTTGCGGCATTTCGCTGTTTCCTGTGAGAGTTCGAGCCTGGTGTGAATCTGCGCAGAAGAGATCATTGCCCATCTCGCGTGATATCACAGCCGGAAGATGAAAGAAATATGGGCAACCAAAAAGGCAATCAAGATGAAGCCGAAGACACAAAGCCGACAAGAAGCATGGACAGAGGGCCGGAAACAGAAACACAGCGAGCGAATGTGGGAAGTTTGGGCAGCAAGGAAGGCAGCAAAAGGAACTGGCCATGTAGTTTAGTCCAAATGCGCTCTTTAAGTGAAAACCCCAATTATATATATATATATTTCTTTGTTCTTCAAGTGACAGGTAAACGGCATCGAAATTTCGTCGAGTGGTTGATCTCGCTTCCGTACGGCACGACTATCTAGTATCGAACAATATCTTAAATGCCTAACGTCGCCCATTATTCTTCACAAGAGTGTGCCAACGATGAATAGAAGCTACATGAAAGACATACAGTCGTAGCAAAACTTGGAAAATATCAACTGATTCTGAAGATTTCCGCTACACTACTTTGGGCCACGAGGTTCACAGAGTGCGCAACACAGGACACACAAAACGCTAATGAATTCAGTTCCTTTACCTTCGCATTTAAATCTGAATACTTTCCACTCATGTTATTCGCATTGTCATAGGACTGCGTACGGCAGTCTTCTATCCTAATATTGCATTTTACAAAGAGTCTAGGATATCCTTCCTAAGACATTCTTTCGTGAGTTCTTCCGTCAAAACAATACCTTGCTACAACAGCTAGCTGATCTTCATGTATCGTGTCTACTGTTGAATCTGCAACTAGTCTAAAATATTTCGCTAAATTTCGCCAACTATTTTACATAATACGTTGTTTCCGATAGTACTGATGAATTCTTCACTGGTAGTGTTGGGCAAATATAACGGATAGTTTCGACCTTTAGAGCCATGCTCTTGGCTGATGATGTTTCAAAAATGGGTCAAAATAAGCAATTGGTTCCAGAGAACCTAAATAGTCACCATTATTTGGGGATCTAAAAATTTCGTTATTGCCACATGTTTAACGACTTCTACCACGTGCCGAAGCACTTCTTGCCAGTAATTTTCATCTGTTTTAATCTGTCAAGGAACATGCATATAATGAATCAGTACTTCCGACAACAGACTTAAGGCTATATGGAATGTAGTGAAGTGGAAGGCAGGACAACCAGCCAGAGAACAAGACATCACTATTGAACTGAATGGAAGGGAAATAGATGATGAGTCGCAGGTAGCAAATGCATTTCTTAAATATAATAGAAAGCATAGGGACAAACATTTCAAGAACAAAATCACATCAGTATGTCGAAAATGTAACTTTCATAAAATTCAATCTTATGAATGTATCACCAGCTTCTCCTTCTGAAATTAAGAAAATTATACATTCTCTCAAAAATAAAGGCTCATCTGGTTTCGATTGCGTGTTCAATAGAGTAGTAAAGATTTGTTTCCATGTAATAAGCCCAGTCTTATCCGAAATATATGATGAGCACTAACTCAAGGCATTTTTCCGTAGAGACTGAAATATGCCGTTGTTAAACACCTATGATATGGCAATAACTACCAACCTATTTCAGTGCTGACACCATACTTCAAAATTTTTGAGAAGTTATGTATTCTCGAATACTACCTCACTTTAACAACAGTAGTATCCTTAGAAAATCACAGTCTGCGTTTTAGAAGGGTTACTCTACTGAGAATGCCATTTACGCATTCACTCATCAGATTTTACAAACACTTAACAATAAAATAGCGCCAGTTGGTATTTTCTGCGACGTCTCTAAGGCATTTGACTGTGCGAATCACAGTATTCTCGTAGATAAATAGACATTTTATGAGGCTGATGGTATAGCCACATCTAACCAAAAGAAAGCAGAAAGTTGCACTTAGTAATTCAAGCAATTAGACCGGGGACATAATTCTGACTGGGGAGAAATCACATATGGAGTTACCCCAGGTACAATCTTAGGTCCACTACCGTTCCTCATGTATGAAAGCGATCTTCCATGTAGTATACAACAAGCAGTATTAGTTCTTTTTGAAGGCGACACTAACATTGTAATCAATCCAAGAATACGTACAGAAACAGAAGAAATGCTAAACAAAGTTCTTAAATTTTTAAAAGACACGATATTCGCAGTTCGGCAGATCTAGAGGTACTGCACCAATGGTAAATGTAAAATGTGATGAGTAAATAATAAATATGGTGGAAACGCCCATATTGATAAGAATTTAAATAAAAAAAAATTGTACTCCTAAAACGGCTTAGTTCAGCAACATTTGCGCTTAGAGTCATTGAAGATCTTGGGGAGAGACAAATCAATAAGTTGACATATTTTACATACTTTGATACAATAATGTCATACAGAATAATGTTCTGTAGTAATTCATCTTTAAGAAAGAAAGTCTTTATTGCGCAAAAACACACTGTAAAAATAATGTGTGGTGCTCACCCATGATCATCTTGTACACATCTGTTTAAGGTGTTAGGTGTTAATCCACCACAGTTGAAAAGGAACAATGAGAAACGGAATTACAATACCAGAAGGAAAAATGACAGTCAGTACTCCACATTAAGTTTCTCTTTAGCACAAAAAGAGGTGCACAGTGCTGTAACAAAAATATTTGATCACTTACCCAGTGATATAAAATGTTTCTCCCTGACAACTTCTTCTATTCCGCAGAAGAATTTCCATTACTGTAATGTGTAAAAAAACCTTAAAAATGTTCAAAATGTAACTTTGTATACAAATTAATTTGCGATGTAAATGTAAAATGACACATTACGCTTCATTACGATCTATCGTGCAAAATGATCCATGGAACATCTAACTAACACGTGTTGCAGTTCACTCTTTCTTAGATCGCAGAAGCCATGTCACTAAATTTTTGCGATGATCCACGCTATTTGTTTTCATAAGAAACCATTTTTTGTTCCCCCTTTTTCCTGTCAGAAAATCCACAGGCTGAAAATGCAATACGAATGTTGTCCAAGTCCATACTGTCACTGAATAATTTACAGAAAAACAAAATACATTTCCTGTAGATTTGGAATAAAACAGCCTTTCTTTTTTCTCTCCATTTAGCAATTTTTTTAAGAACTAATTTTTGGATTCTTTCCTTTTTGTGATTTGTAGATACGTTTAGATTTCCTTAAATCATCTAAACTGTTCTTAAAATAGTTCTAACCTTTCGATAAACACAGTTCCCCGAAACGTTTTTCACATTTTTTCCCCATATCAGCGGATCTTTTTCCAATATTGGCGACTTAACTATTTCACTGTCAGTTCTGTTAACGATTTCGATTTTATGATCGCGTAGTTTAACAATCTCATTTAAGACCGCCTCACTTTCTGAGTAACTGCTCCACAAGAATTTCAGATTCACCGGAACTTGTCAAAGATTCCTTAGAAGAAGTAGGCACACGCAGGAGGTTATCTTTCTTCGTAAAATACGAAGTCACTTTTGGCAGTTTCTTAAAAAAGTTCAGCTGCCTCTTTCTGTTCTTTCCTCTTGTTGGGACCACTGCCAAACTTCCTCACACGATGGGATTCCATTTCGAGTCTCTCAAACCAGAAATGAAACTCATATGAATTATACACTAACTGATTAGGATAAGCAATAGCACCATACTTACTAACCAAAGACTGTCCGCAAATGTACTGTACGTTACAACACACTAAACGATACTGCCACACGAATTAACAGTTCCACTTTCTGCTAACAGACAAGCGATAAAAGAAGCGAAGAAAAGAAGGAAGGGCCGGGTTGTGAGTGTATCTCACATCTCATAAATGTGTACGAAGTAAACCACCTATTACTGTGACCAAAAAATTCTACTCGACTCCACGCATACACGGTTTATAAACTGACGGATCTTGGTGGAATAAAAGGTACATTACCTATTACGCATCTGCGCAGTGACTTAATTTTCCTGCGGGATTCGGATTAGGTTTCTGATAATTACAGGAGACTTCAGAAGACACCTATTCGTCGAGCAAATATGAATCACGATTCTCGTGCACATTTACGGATGGCGGTAGTATCGCTTATTCAGGATACAAAAGGGCAGTGCATTGGCAGAACTATCATTTGTACTCAGATAATTAATAAATGTCGTGTGACTAGGGCCTCCCGTCGGATAGACCGTTCGCCGGGTGCAAGTCTTTCGATTTGACGCCACTTCGGGGATTTGCGCGTCGATGGGGACGAAATAATGATGATTAGGACAGCACAACACCCAGTCCTTGAGCGGAGAAAACCTCCGACCCAGCCGGGAATCGAACCCGGGCCATTAGCATTGCCATTCTGTCGCGCTGACCACTCAGCTACCGGGAGCGGACTGTACTCAGATGATACACGTGAAAAGGTTTCCGACGTGATTCTGGCCTCACGACGGTAATGAACGTGGGATGGTAGTTGGAGCTAGATGCATGGAACATTCCATTTGTTTTTCACCCGGAGATTGTATAGTTTTCTCTCCACTGAACCTGTCTCCATGCTCAGGACATCTCTACCATCGAGATTATTGTACCCTTTCAATCCCATGTGCTTGGGTGTCTGTTGGTGGAGTTTTAAATGATGTGTTAGACACAGGACACTTTTGTGTTCAGTGTTGTAAATATGTTTGAAATAGTTTTCTTCTATTAACGAAGATTACTGAGTAAAAAGATGATGATTTCAAATATATGCAATGCAGGGATAAGTATTTTTTTTTTTTTTGCGTGGTTGTTGAAGTTTTTTTTTGCCATAGGCTTCAAATCTCTTCAGTGCAATGCATAATAATATTGGCAAAATATCATTATATTGTTGCAAACATAGAAATATATTAAGTTTGCTGGATCTCATCCAGTATTTCAGCTTTGCATTTATCTCTATTTTGTATGCTGTCATCATACTGATTAACTTCCTTAATGCCCCATAATCCTTCAGGATCTTGTAGAGGCCTAGTCTGTCGATAGCATCAGGCATTTCGGGCAAATCCTCAGTTTTGACAACTTGGCTTCCTTTAAATGCCAATATTTCTCCCACATCTGCCTCATAGTAAACACATTAGTTGAACTTGATTTGATGATGTGAGCAACAATTGGAAAGTTAAAATATAGAGATAGACTCCAGGTAACCTCTGCCATTTACTGCACAGTGCTTTGCAGACTGTGGACATAAATATAGATGTAGAATGAAAGAATGCGTGCAGAGCTGATAAAAGCAGGGAGAAAAAGGCTGCAGAGACCATTACATATTCTCATTAAGTCAGTATGAATGCAAAAGGATACCAAGAAAAATTAAAAATGACCTACTGTTGAATCAAATAGCCAAAGGGATTGTAGCAATGATAAAGTGATGTTGTTGCTAAATGTGACTGAAATGTGTTGTTAATCCTGGTAAAAAACAAAACAAAAAACAAAAACTACAGCTATTGAACATTTTCACAGAAATGAGGGAAGACATTTTTGAATTAAACTTAACTGAAAAGCGGGCTATGATAAAACTGTAGATTTGAGACAAGTGTGAAACGTGTTTGTGCAGAATGTTATTATAGATATATAAGGGACGTTCAGAAAGAAACGAACTGGAGTCTGGAATGCACAAACCAGTGACAGGAGGGTAATATTGTGGCTTGTGTAATGAGGTGTGCTTCTGACCAGAGCGTGGAAGTTCACAGCCCGTCGTTAGAGGGCACGGGTGCATATCGCGTGACTATACAGAGCTAGCAACAGCATGCATCAATCGTCCAATGCTGCCAGTCGCATTGCAAACAGTGACATGGAGGTGTCAAAAGAAGAGCAAAGAGGTGTTGTTCGTTTTCTGATAGTGGCAGGAGTAGGAGGAACGGACATTCGTCGATGAATTCACAAGTGTATGGGGAACATTGCATGTCCCTTGCAAGGGTCAAGGCATGGCACAAGTGCTTCAGGGAAGGACAGGTGTCGTTAGCCGATGATTGGTCTGGAGCACTACACTGCATTACCGATGACATCATTCAGCTGGTGGATGCACTCATTACCCAGAACCGCCGAGTGAAAGTAAAAGCCATAGCCGACGTGGTCGGATTGAGTGTCAGAAGTGTTCACACGATCGCAAAGGAACAACTGCACATTCACAAAGTGTGTGCACAATGGGTGTCCCACAGTCTTCAACCACACCAGGAAGCATGTCTAATGGCCCACTGTCTTGTTCATCTGCAGTGCTATGCTCAGGAAGGGAATGTGTTCCTGGCACGAGTGGTGGCTGGAGATGAGTCATGGTGTTATCACTTCGAACCAGAATCAAAACGACAAAGTTTCCAATGGAAGCATCCAGGGTCACCACCACCAAAAAAAGCCAAGGCCATCCACATGAGTGCAGGAAAGGTTATACTGATGTTCTTCTTTGACCAAGATGGACCCCGTCTGATTCACTTGCTGCAGCACAGGACAACGGTGAATGCCCAATATTACTTGCAGATCTTGACTACCCTTTGCCAAGCGATCAAACCAATACTGTATGTTATGGCTCACACCCGTGAAATATACCTATATGCAAGACCTGTCCCATACATCCTTCCACCACCACCTACTCCCATCCGTTCACTAACATCACCTATCACATCAAAGGTTGGGCTACCTGTGAAACCTGTCGTGTAATCTACAAGCTTAGCTGTAACCACTGTGCTGAATTATATGTACGCATGACAACCAAAAAGCTGTCTGTCTGCATGAATTGACACTGACAAACTATGGCCAAGAAACAAGTGGACCACCCTGTGGACGAACACACTGCCAACATGATATCCTTCATTTCAATGACTGCTTCACAGCCTGTGCCATATGGATCCTTCTCACCAACACCAGCTTTTCTGAATAGCACAGGTGGGAACTTTCCCTTCAATACATCCTACATTCCTGTAAACATCCTGGCCTCAACCTTCGTTAGTCAGTGTACTCACCCATCCAGCCTCCTCCCTGTTCCCATTCCAGCACTGGACAGCTGTCATTCTACCATCACACCCAGTCTTTTTATTTCTCTCCTTTTCAATATTATTTAATTATTTTTGGCATGGTGAAGACACAGATTTTACCTGGCACAAACTGTTGGCATACAGATAGATGCAGACAGTTTCAGAGTTTTGCATTCAAGCTGCCATATAATCCTAGCTCTTTTAATTTCATAATCGAAAAAAGGCTCTTCACAAATGTCAATCAAAATAGTGTAGCACTTTTGCAACCTCATTTTGGAGACTTGGAAGCTCTTCCTGAGGAAAGCAATGTAGACTTCCTGGATAGATTTAATATAAAAAGATTTGTTGTTGAAACAGGAATTAACTTGCAGGTCAATCAGTTACATCTGCTCATGAACAGGTGTGCTTTCAACTGAAATGCAAATGGTCTTGAAAACAGGTTAGAAACCCATGTAGGATTGACAGTGTCCTCAAAATCTTTATAAAACTATCCCCGTAGTTCTTTCAAGGCCACAATGAATTCTTCAAACATCATGTTTTCTTTAATGTCAGTGATCGTAGGGAACTGGACTGCTTTTGTCAGAATGTGTCCCTCCTATAATGTGATTTTCTTTTTAAATGCATCCTCATCAAATCATAAAGAGGTTATGTACCTTGCAATGTCTCATTGTGGGCAATGTACAGTCAAATCCACCTAAAATGTGAAGTCTGCACTTCATTCTGGATGTTTTAATTTTCATTCCTGCACTCCTGTTCCCTTCATAAATTAAGAATTTTGAATTTTAAATTGAAACATCATTCCAAGCATGCCCCTTGACTTAACCAATGTACTTCACAGTAATATATGAAGTCTCCATACTCTTCGTTTGGTCCCATTGAAAACTGTTCAACTGACAATGGAATAATGTGTGCAACTTCATAAATTTTACTATTTGTACCACCAATTTCTTCATGTGCTCCAGGCCTGCAAATACAGCACAAAAGTGCTTTCTGATGTACGGAACAATGAATCTTGTCCATCTATTGTTATAATTTTTTGCTCTTCCACTGTCAACTAAATCTTTAAATTCCTTCTGCTTTTTACTGTAATGTTGTCCCATAGCAAACTTGCAGTACTTGTTGCTTATGCAACTAGAAAATTCTCATCCCCTTCTCCTGGTATTCCACTTCATTTTTAAGAATTGCAACAATAAGTCACTAGACTGCATTTTTATATGCAGACAGTCACTGGACCCATGAATATCTTTCACACCATTAACAAGCAGCAAAGAGTAAACAGCACTAACAGCACAACTGTCCCAAACTTATGCTGACCAAAAAATGCCACACAGTAACGCTAAATGAAATGTTGCACTGTCCCAGCTACTTCCGAGAAAGACCAAGCAAAGCCTAAAGACAGGCCACAGCTTGTCCCGTCAGTGGCCCATACATGCGACATGCATGAAGTTTGGCACACCCTAGCTTACCCTGCACTAGATAATCGGGCCTTACAATTTAATGGTATAGCATGTGCATGGAAACTGAGAGGTCATGAAACTAGACTCCAGTTGGGCCACACAAAATTTGAAGTCTGCCATAATCTAGCCTTTACCTCTCAATGATGTGTGGACTCACCAGGAATGTCATGTGGTTTGGAATCCACATTAAACTATAGTTCCTCTTTCTCAGTTTGAATAAGTGGGATAGATAAGGGACATAAGAGTTGCCAAATGAGCTGCATACAATTATTATACATCTTCTTACACCTTGCCAGTAACAGACATTCTGTATATTGTGCCACTAATTACAAGTCTAAATACAATGTATAAGTTTGTGGCCATATGAACAATATTTATTGTTTCCCTGACAACTTTTCCCTCACTGTTGCTACAAAATAAATTTATTCTCACATATATAACTACACGTTTATAGTTCCTGCAATATTTGTCTGGAGATCCTTCATTTGGGTTTAGAATGTGAAACTAACAAGTATCACCGTCACTGATATACCTAAAGCTTTTGCAAAGACTGTGTCCAACATTGACCTTTAGTGAGTTAAACCAGAGTTTACCCATAACTTCATTCATGCCATAAAAAGGAATGCTGTTAACCCCAATAAAGTCAATCCATTGGAAATTAAAAATCCCATAACAAACTAGGAACCATATCACCTGCATGTAAAGCTGATGGAAACACTAATGAATTGAAGCATCTTTTTTTAAAAAAAAAAAAACATTTGTAATGTAGATATTAAGATACTTATTTATGACAAAGGTAAGAAAGCAAAAACTGTAGGTATGTTAGTAGATTATACACATAATTATATGATACAATATTATTTTATTATTCTTTGTTTGTACCTAAGTTTGTGACTCTTTGGCCTTTCACTGTGACTTCAGGTCATAAGTTAATGTAATTTAACAAATAACAATAACATCTTTAAGTATTAATAAATTTGCTGTTGTATGTCTAAATGCTAATTTACTTATAATTTCTTCAGAATCTAGTTGCACTGGAAGATCACAATGAACCCTCATTAGAATGAGACCAATAAGTCTTTAATTTCCCATTTTATTTCTGACTAGGTGAATATCTGGCATTGCCTGGGTATGTATTTATTACAATCTTCTGTAAGCCCATCTCCTCTTACCCTTTACCCCAACCATTTGCTCCTCTCTCATCTCTCTCTGAGCATCTGCTCCACCCCCATTGGCACTGATAACCCTGTAGTTTAGTCCCTTTCTCTCCAAACCAACCAACCATCTCTTTTCTTTTCTTTTGTTTCCTGCATTGCTGCAAGTGTTGTTCATTTACCTTGTGCATTGCTTTGTTTAGTTTTGCTGTTAATGAAATAACTTTCATTAGTATAAGTAGGGTCATGATAAACTGGCTATTTTCCAAGGTGATAAACAGTTGGTATGCTTCAGCTGTGACATCTCTACTAGCAGTGACTTGAAGTGCCCCAAGTGTTGTGGTTACTGCAGGAAGCATTTCTCAAAATCTTTTCACAGCCATTAACATTTCAGCCCACTGTATCTCACAAAGGGTGATCAGCATTGAATGAGGTGAATTAATTTCATCCACAAATTTCTTCAGTAGGTAGACCAGAAGTGGAGATCATCAGAAAAGTTTACTACACTATTTAAGATTCTGATACAGTTCTGTATCATCATTATCTCACATGAATGCATTAGAACCTAAATTAAGAATATGCACCACATACTGTGTGAATCATACTCTTGTGTATTGTTCTGCTATTGCTGTTGTTTGCCTCTAACCAGCTGCTCATCGCTACAGTGCCATCAGAGCCTTGCACAGTCAGTTTGTCCAAATCCAACTCATGAGAGGTGGTTACAGTCTTCATTGACAATGACTGAGCTGAAACTTCTTATACATAGATAAAGTCAAGAAAATCACCACTAACAATTTATTTTCGAGATGAGCAGTCTTCATATGATAAGCATAACACTAGTTATTTTTGCTGTAGTATGTATTAGGCTTTATTAGCCTTTCCAAGCAAAAAAATGGAATAATGCTCTAAAATTATCATTATTATCGAAAAACTGTTAGAAACCAACCTCAAAGAAGATCAGTTTGGAATAAATGTAGGGACACCAGAGGCAACACTGACCCTACGACTTCTCTTGGAACGTAGGTTAAGGCAGAGCAAACCTATGTTTATAGCATTTGTATACTTTGAGAAAGCTATTGACAGTGTTGACTGGAGGGTTCTGAAATTCTATAAGTGGCAGGGGTAAAATACAGGGAGCAAAAGACTGTTTGCAACTTGTACAGAAACCATACAGCAGTTAGAAGAGTTGGGGTACAAGTTACGGAAGCAGCGGTTGAGAAGGGAGTGAGACAGTATTGTTGCCTATCACCAATATTACTCATTCTGCATATTGAGCAAGCAGTAAAGGAAACCAAAGAAAAATTTCGAGTAGGAACTAAAGTTGAGGGAGAAGAGAGGTTTACTGATAACATTGTAATTCTGTCAGACAGCATAGGACTTGGAAGAGCCATTGAACAGAAATGACAGTGTTTTGAAAGGAGGAGATAAGATGAGCATTAACAAAAATAAAAGAAGAATAATGGAATTTGGTCAAATTAAATCAGGTGATGCTGAGGCATTTAAATTAGAAATCATGTACTTTAAGTACATGAAGCATGGACCTTGCCGTTGGTGGGGAGGCTTGCGTGCCTCAGCGATACAAATGGCTGTACCGTAGGTGCATCCACAACGGAGGGGTATCTGTTGAGAGGCCAGACAAACATGTGGTTCCTGAAGAGGGGCAGCAGCCTTTTCAGTAGTTGCAGGGGCAACAGTCTGGATGATTGACTGATCTGGCCTTGTAACATTAACCAAAATGGCCTTGCTGTGCTGGTACTGCGAACAGCTGAAAGCAAGGGGAAACTACAGCCGTAATTTTTCCCGAGGACATGCAGCTTTACTGTATGATTAAATGATGATGGTGTCCTCTTGGGTAAAATATTCCGGAGGTAAAATAGTCCCCCATTCGGATCTCCGGGCGGGGAATACTTAAGGGGACGTCATTATCAGGAGAAAGAAAACTGGTGTTCTACGGATCGGAGCGTGGAATGTCAGATCCCTTAATCGGGCAGGTAGGTTAGAAAATTTAAAAAGGGAAATGGATAGGTTAAAGTTAGATATAGTGGGAATTAGTGAAGTTCGGTGGCAGGAGGAACAAGACTTTTGGTCAGGTGAATACAGGGTTATAAATACAAAATCAAATAGGGGTAATGCAGGAGTAGGTTTAATAATGAATAAAAAAATAGGAGCGCGGGTTACCTACTACAAGCAGCTTAGTGAACACATAATTGTGGCCAAGATAGACACAAAGCCCATGCCTACTACAGTAGTACAAGTTTATATGCCAAATAGCTCTGCAGATGATGAAGAAATTGAAGAAATGTATGACAAGATAAAAGAAATTATTCAGGTGGTGAAGGAAGATGAAAATTTAATAGTCATGGGTGACTGGAATTCGTCAGTAGGAAAAAGGAGAGAAGGAAACATAGTAGGTGAATATGGATTGGGGGGAAGAAATGGAAGAGGAAGCCGCCTTGTAGAATTTTGCACAGAGCATAACTTAATCATAGCTAACACTTGGTTCAAGAATCATAAGAGAAGGTTGTATACCTGGAAGAATCTTGGAGATACTAAAAGGTATCAAATAGATTATATAATGGTAAGACAGAGATTTAGGAACCAGGTTTTAAATTGTAAGACATTTCCAGGGGCAGATGTGGATTCTGACCACAATCTATTGGTTATGAACTGCAGATTGAAACTGAAGAAACTGCAAAAAGGTGGGAATTTAAGGAGATGGGACCTGGATAAACTGAAAGAACCAGAGGTTGTAGAGAGTTTCAGGGAGAGCATAAGGGAACAATTGACAGGAATGGGGGAAAGAAATACAGTAGAAGAAGAATGGGTAGCTCTGAGGGATGAAGTAGTGAAGGCAGCAGACGATCAAGTAGGTAAAAAGGCGAGGGCTAATAGAAATCCTTGGGTAACAGAAGAAATATTGAATTTAATTGATGAAAGGAGAAAATATAAAAATGCAGTGAATGAAACAGGCAAAAAGGAATACAAACGTGTCAAAAATGAGATCAACAGGAAGTGCAAAATGGCTAAGCAGGGATGGCTAGAGGACAAATGTAAGGATATAGAGGCTTGTCTCACTAGGGGTAAGATAGATACTGCCTACAGGAAAATTAAAGAAACCTTTGGAGAGAAGAGAACCACTTGTATGAATATCAAGAGCTCAGATGGCAACCCAGTTCTAAGCAAAGAAGGGAAGGCAGAAAGGTGGAAGGAGTATATAGAGGGTTTATACAAGGGCGATGTACTTGAGGACAATATTATGGAAATGGAAGAGGATGTAGACGAAGACGAAATGGGAGATAAGATACTGCGTGAAGAGTTTGACAGAGCACTGAAAGAACTGAGTCGATACAAGGCCCCGGGAGTAGACAACATCTAATTGGAACTACTGATGGCCTTGGGAGAGCCAGTCATGACAAAACTCTACCATCTGGTGAGCAAGATGTATGAGACCAGCAAAATACCCACAGACTTCAAGAAGAATATAATAATTCCAATACCAAAGAAAGCAGGTGTTGACAGATGTGAAAATTACCGAACTATCAGTTTAATAAGTCACAGCTGCAAAATACTAACGCGAATTCTTTACAGACGAATGGAAAAACTGGTAGAAGCGGACCTCGGGGAAGATCAGTTTGGATTCCGTAGAAATGTTGGAACACATGAGGCAATACTAACCTTACGACTTATCTTAGAAGAAAGATTAAGAAAAGGCAAACCTACGTTTCTAGCATTTGTAGACTTAGAGAAAGCTTTTGACAATGTTAACTGGAATACTCTCTTTCAAATTCTGAAGGTGGCAGGGGTAAAATACAGGGAGCGAAAGGCTATTTACAATTTGTACAGAAACCAGATGGCAGTTATAAGAGTCGAGGGGCATGAAAGGGAAGCAGTGGTTGGGAAGGGAGTGAGACAGGGTTGTAGCCTCTCCCCGATGTTATTCAATCTGTATATTGAACAAGCAGTAAAGGAAACAAAAGAAAAATTTGGAGTAGGTATTAAAATTCATGGAGAAGAAGTAAAAACTTTGAGGTTTGCCGATGACATTGTAATTCTGTCAGACAGCAAAGGACTTGGAAGAGCAGTTGAACGGAATGGACAGTGTCTTGAAAGAAGGATATAAGATGAACATCAACAAAAGCAAAACGAGGATAATGGAATGTAGTCAAATTAAATCGGGTGATGCTGAGGGAATTAGATTAGGAAATGAGACACTTAAAGTAGTAAAGGAGTTTTGCTATTTAGGGAGTAAAATAACTGATGATGGTCGAAGTAGAGAGGATATAAAATGTAGACTGGCAATGGCAAGGAAATCGTTTCTGAAGAAGAGAAATTTGTTAACATCGAGTATAAATTTAAGTGTCAGGAAGTCGTTTCTGAAAGTATTTGTATGGAGTGTAGCCATGTATGGAAGTGAAACATGGACGATAACTAGTTTGGACAAGAAGAGAATAGAAGCTTTCGAAATGTGGTGCTACAGAAGAATGCTGAAGATAAGGTGGGTAGATCACGTAACTAATGAGGAGGTATTGAATAGGATTGGGGAGAAGAGAAGTTTGTGGCACAACTTGACTAGAAGAAGGGATCGGTTGGTAGGACATGTTTTGAGGCATCAAGGGATCACAAATTTAGCATTGGAGGGCAGTGTGGAGGGTAAAAATCGTAGAGGTAGACCAAGAGATGAATACACTAAGCAGATTCAGAAGGATGTAGGCTGCAGTAGGTACTGGGAGATGAAGAAGCTTGCACAGGATAGAGTAGCATGGAGAGCTGCATCAAACCAGTCTCAGGACTGAAGACCACAACAACAACAACAAGTAGTAGATGAGCTTTGTTATTTGGGCAGCAAAATAAGTGATGGTGGCTGAAGTAGAGAGGGTATAAAATGTAGATTGGCAATGGTAAAAGATGTGTGTCTGAAGAAGAGAAGTTTGTTAACATTGAATATAGATTTAAGAGTTAGGAAGTCTTTTCTGAAAGTATTTGGTATTTATCAATGTGTGGAAATGAAATGTGGATGATACAGAGTTCAAACAAGAAGGCAATAGAAGCTTTTGAAATGTAGAGCTACAGAGGAATGCTGAGGATTAGATGGGTTGATCACATAACTAATGAGGAGATAGTGAATAGAACTGGGAAGAAAAGAAATATGTGGCACTATCTGGCTAGAAGAAGGGATTGGTTGGTAGGACACATTCTAGACATCAAGGGATCACCAGTTTAGTGATGGAGGGAAATGTAGGGGGAATAATTGTAGAGGGAGACAAGAGATTAATGCAGTAAGCAGATTCAGAATGATGTGGTTGCAGTAGTTGTTCAGATATGAAGAGACTTGCACAGGATAGAGTACTATGGAGAGCTGCATCAAACCAGTGGTGGAACAGAAGACCACAACGACAACAATAATATGTGCAGGCTCATTTATTCCAACTTCTCCAGAATCCCAGCATTCTCTTCGGACTATTTCTTGTCTTCCACACAGAAGAATTTTTTTCACAATAGTTATTAATCTTTTTCTGTTCCTTGCAGTGACTTTACTATTTTCTACATTTATCATCTCCATAACATCCAGTGCCTCACCCTCCACAAACGTTTCAAAATTTGCTGCCTGCTTGACAGCTGATTTTTGATATTTCTTATTGCATTCTAATCAAAGCTCTCAGAAGCTCTCTTCAATTTAGTAAATGGTTTACTAACAAAGCCTCCAAGGACTTGAAGACAACAACCACTGTGCATTTTTAAAAGTAAATACCTACTTTGCAAAATGCTCCCTGCATGATGTTTCAGTATGCAAGTCATAAGTGTCTGGTAGTCAAATGATGCTGTAAAGAAAGCTGCTTCTTGCCAGTGATTGGAAACTTGAAAGTGTTTGGTGGGGTCCAAAGCTCTTTTAATGCTCTCAGTTTTTCCTCACCATTGGTTCAAGGATGACTGAAATCTCTCCCAGTATCATAATATATGAAAATAGCTGGAGACAAATCACCACGGCTGTAAAAGGAAGAAAATAATTAAGATCAAACACTGAAATGACAACAACAGGCATACATTTTCAGTGATATACAATTACCTATAGGGATGGGTTGATAAATCATAGTCTGTTACTTTGTTACAGTGTTCTCTCATGGATATTTGTGAGAGACACTTTCTGAAATATAGGGATGATTGATAAATCACAGTCTATTACTTTGCCAAAGCATTCTCTCGTGGATATGTCTGAGACACACTTTCTGCAATATTTGTGATTGTTGCACAGAATAATGCATAACTATTATGGGGTGGCACGTGTCGAAAATAATGCGTGTGACAAATTGCAAATTCAACAGTCATACAGGTTCTCTATTAACCACCATCATTAGCGCAGTTTTGGTATCATTGGAGGATCACCCAAAATAATCTCCTACAACTGATATTGCAAACAGATGTATAGCTTTTCTTAAAGAAGTAATGGTGGCAATACTGCAACAAATGTACTATACGCCATGTTTATATAATTTGTATTCGTTTTTTAAATTAAGGCTCAAAATATTCTGTTTTAAAAGAGTGTTACGAATTGTTAGAAATTCCATGTCCAGCACAGAGAAAGTCTGCTTTCTTTCTTATGGAGAAGTATTTTGGTAAGGTTTTATGAAAGGGCAAGTTTAGAACTTTAATAACATTGAGTTTAAATTTTTTGAATATCTGCGCTTTATGCAGTGTGAATTCAATCAAAATCAAAATTTTGTACTATTTACATAAAATATATTTTAAGTTTTGTAGCATTTTTGTTCCAAACCTGTAATTTCCTATACCTAAAAACATGCATTTTAGAGAGAATACACTTGGAGAACAGATGGGAAATCCATAGGATTTCCTTCTATGTTGCTTAAGATTGATTGTTGCTATCTACAATCAATATGGCTGATATATAGTCTAACATGTCTTGAGGCCTGAGTCCCATAATACTGCTTGGAACTTGTAATCTCCTCCTCCCACAATTTGTTGTTGTCACTGTCTTTATGGTTAACTCTTGTAATAAGTTACGAAAGGAGTAAGATTTACAATAAAATTTTTACTTATCTTCATTTCTCATAGTTGGTTCCAGTTCTTCACGTCTAGGACCTGATTCTTGGAGCTGAAAGTTTCATATTTTAGAATCTCATGGTTGCAATTGACATAATTAACTTTGAAGAATTGCTTACACTGTATTTTTTTGTTTTCACAAATATTTTATTCTCTCACATTTTTCTATATCACACTGTCTTTTGAATTTTCACATTAACAAAGCCAATATTATATTGTTCCTGCAAAATATAAAAACACATCCGATCACATCGGAGGCATGCCCACTACTACTTCATTCTGCGGTAGTAATGACATTCCAAAGGGTTTACAAATTTTATTGACAAATGAATTTCTATTAATTTATATTACTATTTTATAAATGAATCCGTAAAAAAACATAATAAATAGCATCAGATTGCATAATTAATAACAGAAATTTTAAGTGTGCCAAATATTTCTTAACTTCAAATGTTTCTAAAAAAGTAATTTCAATTGTACATACAGAGCAAGTACAAATCAATCATAGGAACGAAAATAGAGTAATTACTTTTTATACATTTTAGTGAGTAATATAACACAGAGTGTACAAAATCATATGAAATTTTTTAGAAAAACAGCTGAGATAATATTATCCTATTCAAAATTCGAAAATATTTCCAGTATCGACTACTTCTGTTGAGGAAAAGTAATGCTACAGGAGGGTGCCCGTGTACAACTTGTCAATAGAATTCAAAAGTCTTCATGATGAGTATGTCCAGGGTTCTTCCATGTATACAACCTTCTTTCATGATTCTTGAACCAAGTATTAGCTATGATTAAATTATGCTCTGTGCAGAATTCTACCAGGCGGCTTCCTACTTAATTTCTTACCTCCAATCCATATTCACCTACTACGTTTCCTTCTCTACCTTATGTTTCTCTGTGCATCATTTCTATCACAGGAAGAGGTCAGAACATATCACGTGCTGCAAATTTTGTCAGCACTGAGTAAGGTCTTCCCTCATTCCCTGTTGCAATATTCCACATCCTAGGGCTCCAAAAGTGCTAACCCCTTCCCTCTCCACATACTGAACAGCTCACGTCTCAAGAAAAGTTGGGCTGACTATAACTTAACTTGCTTTTAACACTGTTAGAGATACTTTTCAGCCAATAGACAGCCAGCATTTTGGTGCAGCACCTGTGGGATCGAAACTTTGTCTTCAGTGAAGACATAGCAAGAAATTACACATTGAGAGTCTGGAAAATAGGGTAACCATGTGCAGAAGGGGGAAGCTGTTGTCTGCCAAAAAACCCACTCACCTGACAGTCATTTACAAATTTACTTCTGTCCTCTTCATCCCATGGACTTAAGCAGTTTGAGGGGATTTCCTAGGTAGAAAATCCTCATGCAGTGAATTCTTTCACTGCTGTATGTTTGATATTTCGATCTCTCTAATGTCTTCACATTTGTTAACATGCTGGATTCATACTGAGGACAGTTAGGGTTCAGTAACTATCTGGCCATCTGTATTTGGGTTTTGTGTGGTTTCTGCATATCGCTCAAAGAAAATGTTGGGGTAATGCCTTTGAAAAGAAATGGACAATATCCATTCCTGTCAATCCTCAATCTCACAAGGTTCTCCCTTTTTAATGACCCCATTGTCAGTAGGAGATTAAACACTAGTCTTCCTTCCTACCAATAACTTCAATGGGAGAGTGTGTGTGTGTGTGTGTGTGTGTGTGTGTGTGTGTGTGTGTGTGTGTGTGTGTGTGTGTGTGTGTGTGTGTGTGTAGTACATGACACATAGCATAGCTGTATGTTTTTAGAAGTTTTATGAGGAGATTGAATGAACAAGGACTGAGTGGCATTGAACAATTCTTTATTCATCATGTTTTATTTGGTTGAGTAGTGTAAGCTTTTTTCCTTGTATTCACTTTATGACTTTAATCAAGCACATACTGATTAGAGGATAAAATTATTTTTATTTTATTTTCTTCCTTGTACACGTGGCTGTAGTTACCACAGACAATTTCCTGTCAGATTTTCTCCTCTTGTTGCCAATTCTAAAATCATACACAAATCATTGTATTGTACCAATTGTTTCAAAGTTACAGACTTCAAACATCTGTTGAAGGAAACTGGAGTTGTAGTGTGGTTTGTTTGCCTTGGGCCTTTTGGTTGCCTACATTTCTTTAAATGTACCAGTTTTCCCAGAAAGTAAGTTTGTGTATAAAATAACTAGCTCAAGTTTCCATTTGTCATGCTATTAAAACTTTGTATGCTTTTGTATTGATTTGCCACTGAGAATGTTTCTCAATTTTTTACAGCTTACACGCACGTGTCTGACGCGGCTGTAACTCACGTAAAGAGAGCAACAAATTGTGGGTTAGTATTTTGATACAATAATTGATGTATTGTGTTTTTATATGAAATCTGAACTTTAAATTTCCTCATTGGACTTTTTTAAACTATAGAGAGGAGACTGGAACTAAGAACCTGGTTTGGTTGCCCTGTAATATTTAGAATATGAATGTACTGGAAGTTGGAAGCATAATGATGGATATTTTGAGCATTGGTGCTAAGAAAAAAAAGTTAAATGTGGACACCCTGGAATAACAGTGTGTGTAATTTAGATATATTATGTACAAGGTGGCTTCTAAAAGTATGTTACACTGTATTATGGCAGGCTGAGTAACTTCTATTGAATGCTGCTGTACACTTCAAAATGATACAGGTACATGACGCAATTCTGCAACACAGTCACCTAGTTTCTGCAAACAGACTACCAGTCATTCAGTTCCTTGATGATAGAAATCTGCTCCTCACTGGCAAAGCTATTAGAGAAATACTATGTGATAACCCACATTGTCTGAAAATCTGCGATAGCTGTGAATCGGTTCCTTGATTATGTGTACACCATTGTGTGTTGTCAATATTGATGGCCTTTCTTCCCAATCAGCATCACCTGTGTTGTGAAGCCTTGATGAAGTTGTTGGCACTGTTTCACTTTGGGTGGTCACTATATTGTACAGCGTGCCCATGAAACAATGTGCCAGTTATAAATTTTAATAGTAGTAACTGTAAGAGTTGTAGAGTTTTGGTTAAATGTCACAATTTATGAGTAACTCACAGTTTTAGATAAGCAAATGTACAAGTACTCATATTTTGTTCTCCTGCTAGCACCACCTACACAAAATGGGTACTCCTGAGTATAAAGTGTTTCGTGTTGTGCAGTTTACGGAAAGTGAATCTGTAATTTCAGTTCCACATGCATTTCATTTAAAGTTTAATTGTGATTCCCAATGTGACAAAAACATCTACTGATGGTATAGTCAGTTTGAAATGACTGGATGTGTATGTAAAGAGAAGAACATGGAGTGACCAAGGAGTCTATCAGTCTCAAGAGGATGTTGACTATGTCAGAGCATCGTACCTTGGTAGTCGTAAGAAGTCTGTTTGGAAAGCGAGTCTTGAAGTTCAGCTGCCAAATATGACAGTGTGGAAGGTTTTAACAGAACCTTTACATAAGTATATCTGAGCTGGATACAGGTGTTACACACTTTAAAGCCAGATAACTATGGTGTATGTTACAAGAGCATAAGTGGAATGTTGCAGTGGGAAGATGACTTCCTTGATCATGTGGTGTTCAGTGATGAGGCGACTTTTCATCTAAGTGATAGGGTAAATACCCATAATGTTAGTATGCATTTAAAGTTGGTTCTTGGAAGTTTAACAGACTTTCTCAGGATAGTTTGTCTATCTTCAGGGGCCTTCCAGTTCAGTTCCTTCAGCATGTCAGACAAGCCAGGTGTCTGAGAGCAAAATACTTCACCCAATACTTGGGCTGTACTTGGACTTACGGTGATACTTTTACTGCAATGAAATCATTATTTTTTGCAAAAAACACTGAAGCAAATTTGGGAATTTGAGTCTCTGGGGAAAATGTGAAATGGGTCATTATTAATTAAAATGTCCTCTACTACCAAGTTTACAGATTTTCAGGCATAAGATAATCTAGGTGACATACCTGTGACCATCACCCCTCACAACATTGAATAATAGTCTGAGGAATCATATTCAACAAAATCTGAAGAGCCAAAGAGATGCAGGAGCTCCAGACTAATATCCAGTGGTGAGGCATATATTTTATCAGACATTTACAAAAAGGGCCCAAGGATAATCACCTGGATGCAGGTGCTTTTATCTCAACCTTTGAAGGGAGTGTCGTACCAGAGAAGGTTAACATCATTGTGTACAGATGTGATGTGCAACTGTGTGTCTTACAGCCTATGAGGTGCTTTAAATGTTTGCGCTTTGATCATATGTCACTCTGCTGCATGGCAGACCCAAAATGCGACAGTTGTGGACAATCACACCACAAAGGTAGTCTATGTGAACTTTCATCTTTGTGTGTCAACTGCACAGAACATCACACTCCTCATTTGCCAGTTTGCCCAGTTGTCAAGAAAGAACGGAAAATCCAAGAATACAAATCTGTAGACCATCTGTCATATACTGAGACATAGAAGGAATACAGATGCCTATATCCTAAGGATATGATGACTAGTTATGCTAACATCATGACCACCCTCCCCTCCCCCCAGGCACTCTATCTCAACCTTCCCAAACCAGATATCCCATCACCTTCCTCTCCCATGATTCCTGCAATATCTTCTTCGGTAACAACTTCCCATGCAAGGTTGGGGAAGTGTTCTCCTTCTTAAACAGCTACAGGCAACAGGGCTCTTGGGCTCCCCCTCCCTGGCAACCCCCAGACTGGAGGCCCAACACCAAATGATGGCTGAAGGAGAAATGGGCTTGGGTCCCAGTGCTGCCTGCTCTTCTTCTGTCCCTGGACTCGATGCAGACAGCCCCTTGAACAGACCTTGTCCATCAAAGGTTATGAAGAAAAAGAAGAATAAGAATCAGGTAAAGGCTCCTCGAGTGCCTCAGAGCCACCCTGTCTCCTTCCCCCCATGCAGTTGGATTCTGAACCAATGTTTGTGGATATAGTTCCATTGTCCCTGATCACAGGCAGTGATCCTATGGCATGACCACTCCTCCAGCCCCTTCACGCCTATCCTGGTCACCACTAATGTGATCGTTCAGTAGAATTATAATGGGTACTACAGGCATCTGCAGGAACTATAGCACCTTATTTTCTCTTCTTCAGTTGATTGCATTGCTCTCCAGAAAAATCACTTCACTGGTGACCATTTTCCAGTGCCTTGTCATTATCATGCACTATGTCAGAGCTGCACTAGTCTCAAGAGGGCATCTGAAGGGGCCTGTACTTTATTTTGTACATATATGGTGAATGAATTCCCCTTCGTACATCATTATGGGCAATAATAGTGCAGTTGGAAACAACCTAGTAATTAATGTTTGCAATGTTTATGTATCTTTCGGCAGGCCACTTACTTATGTTGAGTTGACCATATTAATCCAACTACTTCCCACCCCCAGCTCCCCTTTCCTTTTGCTTGGAGACCACAGCACACACCACTTTCTGTGAGGGAGTACCACTTCATCTGATAAGGGTCTTCTGACTGACGAGCTTCTCACAGATCATTACCTGTACTTCCTCAGTGATGATTCTTCTACCCAATTCAGTGCAACTCCTGGTACCTTTTCTCCTGTCACTTTAATGATCTCATACCTTAATCTTGTAGTATTGCTACATTGGTCACTACATGATGACCTATGTGACAGTGACCACTTTCCAGTGTTCCTGTCATTTCCTTGCCACCACCAGACAAATCAACCATCACACTGAGCCTTTGTATCAGTTCATCAGGTCTTGCAGAACACCTTGTGATGCAGTCTGTGACAGCATTTACATTGTCTTCCTATGCATATCCAACTACCTTTCTGTTGCAGAAGTGACAGGTTAACGACATCCCCTTATGTTTCACTTTCCATCAAGCTGAATTCTATAATGAACAATGAACTGACAGGAAACTACTTCCAGCTCTTACTTTGGCCCACAACACACTCCCAGGCCCTGATTCAATTCACAATCAGATGATTCAGCACCTAGATGTTCCTCAAAAGCATTATCTCCTCAGGTCTTCAACCATCTTTGGCTCAAAGGGCCCTTCCTCTCACAATGGCAAGGTAGCATAATTGTCCCAATCCTTAAGCCAGACAAAATCTTTTGACAGTTACTGGCTGATTGTCATGATCAACATACTCTGTTAGCTGCTTGAAAGAATGGTTGCCCACAGATTATGCTGGATTCTTGAATTTTGGGAACTTTTGTCTCCATGTTACAGTGAAAAAATGCTGAGATGGAAGAAATTAATGTAAATTAAGGCCAGATGGGTGGCATGTTGTAGTGCTAGTTTTTACCTTTGGAGATTTGAGAAATGGTGTAGTTTCTGGGAGGGATGAACCACAAATGACCATCTGCTTAAGCTGTAAACAGCAATCTGACAGGCTTTTCCTAAAAGCCAACACCTTGTCACAGATGTTTGGTGACACCAGGTTTCTCACCATCCATGACTGGGGCTTTCAAGACCCTCTATCAATTTTTATTTCTCAGTTTCTATCCCAGCAGTTGTTCTGTGTAATCTGGGTGTTGCACTTTGTTGAATAGTGGGCTCTCTTGACTGTAATGGACTGGATGGAAAAGCTTTGGGTGGGTGGGGCATTTCCTGTCATATGCAGAGCCCTGGGGATGCCCACCTGCTGATTTCCCTGTCCCCTTTTGCTTTTATTATTGATTGTATGGAAGATGTCCATTACATTTTTAGACTTCTTACTTTCACTGTTATGAATCTCCTGACTACATCAGAAAATGTCCTCAGTGGATGTCTCTACTTCTGGATGCACCACTAATAGATCAAGGGACTGATGATCTCATTTAGTCCCTTACCCCCACAATCAACCAACCAGCTCTAATGTCTTGAATTTTCTCCTTGTGGTCATTTCATGACTCATATCTGGGAGGAAGTAAAATGTTATTGGACTCTTCCTGGAAAGTACTCTCTCCAAATTTCAGTAGTAAGCATCTCTGTGATGCAAGCTGCCTCTCTTGTAGCATCTGGCACTAGAATCCTTTGCGCATCTCTGTAGTGCTCTCATGCAGGCTAAACAATCCTGTGATGAAGCACACTGCTCTTCATTGAATCTCCTCTATCTTATCTGTCAGTCCTACTTGGCAAGGGTCCCAAACTGATGCAAAATACTCAAGAATTGGGTGAACAATCACTTTATAAGCTGCTTCTTTAGTGGCTGAATTACATTTCCTTTAGATTCTTCTTATGAATCTGTCTGGCATCTGCTTTTCTACTATTTGTTTTCTGTGCTGTGTCCTGACATTGTGTACCCACCAATATATATATTTTCTGCTGAAGCTACTATAGCGGGTGTGGCTTACCTGGATATGTTGCAAGAATAGCACTTTGTCCAATTTGAAGGTGAACCTAAAACCTGTATTTGTTTAATTGGATGGATAAAAAAAAAATCTACTCACCAAGTGGGGGCATAACACACACATAAAAGATGGTTATAACTGCAAGCTTTCAGAGGCAGTGGCTCCTTCTTCAGTCAGAAAGGTTGAAGGGGAAGGAAGAGGGATGAAGGAAAAGGACGGAAGAGCTCTAGGAAAAGGGGTAGATTTTGGGAAAGTTACCCTGAACTGCAGGTCAGGAGACTTACAGCATGGGACAAGAAGGAAAAACTGATTGTTGCGGACTGCATCAGATGAGATTTGAAAACATGAGAGCTTAAAGGTGGAAGACAGGGTAAAAGACAGACAGAGATTACTGCATAAACATCATGCATGAGTTAATAAGAGTGAAAAGCTAAGTGCATTGCACGTAACAGAGGTGGGAGGTGGGTGGTGAAAAATAGATAGGTAATACAATGAACGATGTAGAAAAGTAAAACAGAGTGAAGCAAAGAGTAGTTACAGTGAAAAAATGCTGAGATGGAAGAAATTAATGTAAATTAAGGCCAGATGGGTGGCATGTTGTAGTGCTAGTTTTTACCTTCGGAGATCTGAGAAATGGTGTCTGGAGGAAGAATCCAGATGGCACATGTGGTGAAACAGGGGCCAAGGCCACGACTGTCATGTTGTAGAGCATGCTCTGCAACTGGATATTGCGAGTTGCCAGTATACACCCACTGCCACTGCCCATTCATCCTAATTGATAATTTGGTGGTAAGTCATGCCAATGCAGAAGGCCAAACAGTGTTTACATAACCACTGGTATATGACATGTATGGGCTACAGAATGCTGTTCTAGGTGTGGTGGGCAAAATTTCAGACAGAATGGATCTCATTTCAGGGCATGATTTTAGGAAGTCATGGGCCTGTCACAGTAGCTGATTAACACATTCCAGATGACGATAATACTGTCGCCAATGGTATGCTCCGAAGCTGTTTTGTCGAGGAATCGGCACTACCAGGATTCAAAGTGATGGCCCAGGAAATCTGCTTTTTAACAATGCTGGTGAGGTAATTAAGTGCAATGAAGGCTGAGTGAGAATGGTGATTTGTTGCTGTAAAGAGTCTGAATCCCAACAAATATGTTCGCCTCAGATGCCTAAGCTGTGTGGGAGGGAATGTTTGACATGAAAAGGATAGCAACTGTCAAAATGTGCATGTGCATGTTCTGCCACCACTTAGTGAGTAGATTTTCTTAATCTATCCAATTAAAAAAATTGTCAGTAATTAATTGTTTTCATTGTTATAAAACTTGTCTTAGGCATTTCTTTTTACAAGAGTGACTGAACGTTAAAGTCCCAGAGCATTGGATTGCTCATGGTTTTTCTTTGGTCTCCATGTTCACCTGACTTCATACCATGTGATTTTTTTTTTCCTTTGGGACTTTATGAAAGACTGTGTCTACGTTCCATCAACATCAAATGATTTGCCAGGGTTGGGACACAGAACTGGTGAGGCTAATGTTTGATTAATCTGAACCTGAATGAAATTTTCACTCTGCAGCGGAATGTGCGCTGTTATGAAACTTCCTGGCAGATTAAAACTGTGTGCTGGGTTGAGACTCAAACTTGGGACCTTTGCCTTTTGCAGACAAGTGCTCTACCAACTGAACTACCTGCTCTTGTCTGTGAAAGGCAAAGGTCCTGAGTTTGAGTCTCAACATGGCACACAGTCTTAATCTGCCAGGAAGTTTCAATCTGAATGTGTTAACCAAAGTGTGGGAATAATTTGATTTTAGGATGGAGGTGTGCATTGTAACTAAAGGTGCACATATTGAACATTTGTAAGAAAAACTAAGTTAATTTATGATCAAGATATAATAGAGGGAAACATTCCACGTGGGAAAAATATATCTAAAAACAAAGATGATGTGACTTACCAAACGGAAGTGCTGGCAGGTCGATAGACACACAAACAAACACAAACATACACACACAAAATTCTAGCTTTCGCAACCAACGGTTGCTTTGTCAGGAAAGAGGGAAGGAGAGGGAAAGATGAAAGGATGTGGGTTTTAAGGTAGAGGGTAAGGAGTCATTCCAATCCCGGGAGCGGAATGTGCGCTTCCCTTAGGGGAAAAAAGGACGGGTATACACTCGCAAACACACACATATCCATCCACACATATACAGACACAAGCAGACATATTCAAAGGCAAAGAGTTTGGGTAGAGAATAAATTAAAATGTTTTGCTTCATGCAGCAGTTTTCCTGCATGAACAGTGAAAATGTAGTAAGTGATAAACTTTTTCTTTCATCATTTTGTGGGGTTTTTCAGGGAGAAAAAGTTTCACAAAGATTTTAAATTATGTGTAAAGTTTGTTTGCAAGTCTCAGAGTGCTCCCACTCTCAAATACTGGATGACTAAAGTATGGGTATTGGCACATCATGCATGTACACTACTTTTTCTCCCCCACCCCTTTGCTAGGCAGGTGGTTCTTACCACCACAGCAATTATTTCCAGACATTAAGTAATATGCATACTGCATTTGACTGAAATCAGTTTAGTGGTCTAAGAAGAGATGTGGAATGTACATACATACATACATACATACATTCATACGTACATACATACATACAAGTACTTTTACTTCTGTAATAGGTATGGATGTCCATAATTTTCAATGAGATCTGAGTTTACAATAGCTTCCCTGCCAAGTATGCCCTGTTTGCTACAAATTGTGTGCATATGAGATTATGCAGGGTATATTAAAAGAACTCATGTTTCCATAAAGGCTATATGCTGATTGAAATAATGAGCTTGGTGAAACACCACCTTTTTAAAAGTTTAAGTAAAAGCATACAGGTAGAAAAGGGGTAAACAAAATAGCACTGCCCTCTAATCTTAGTTTATATGGGGGTTAAATATCTTAACAATAAGATACATTTAACAAAGTTACTGTACTAAGAGAATACATTTGAGCTATAATTGATCACACTTAAAGCTGTGAATGTTACCTGACTATATAACAGCACATGAGGCCATGTGAATGGAGTATTACAGTAGCTGGCAGGATAATATTTATACAGGTCAAAGGCCACCAAAGATATGTGCTGTGCAGTCATAGATTCTACCTTGAGAGGGAAACACACAGTTACATGAAATGCTTGCAGTAAAATCAATTGTGGAAGCAGAATTAGCAGAAATTTTAGTGACATCTATGTACTGGGAGGATGGACTCACCATATTGTGTAGTGTGGGAACAAGAAGACATTAATCACATTACACTCTTTGCCAGTGATTGTAAATCTCAGTGATTGTAAATCTCAGTGATTCTGTCAGTGTCAGTGTCAGTGTCAGTGTCAATGTCAGAGTCTGTCAGGGGTGTGTGTGGGTGGTCATGAAATAAATACCACATAAAAAGTAAGGAAATTAGAAATAAAAGATAAATAACAAAACAGGCAACGTTGAAGATTGTCCTCAAAGTGGCAGGCCTTGTGTGAGTGATGCAACTGTTGATCATGTTTGGCAATCATTTCAATGGAGTCCGTCTAAATCAACTCGTCAAGCATTACGTGAACTTCAAATGCTGCAAGCAAGTGTGCTGAAGATTCTTCATGAAAGGCTTAGGTTTAGTGCTTACAAAGTGCAAATCATGCAGGCTTTGCAAGCAAATGATTTGCTGACACATGCTGAATTTGCAACTGAGATTCTCAACAGGATTGTTGGTGCAACAATTACTTAAATCGCATATGCTTTACTGATGAATCCACCTTTCATGTCAGTGGAATGGTAAATAGGCATAATGGTCATATATTGGGTTCAGAGTCTCCACATGCTACTGTACAGTTACAGCGAGACACTGAAAAAGTAAATGTCTGTTGGGGCCTCATGCATAACAAGGTTTTTGGACCATTTTTCTTCACAGAAAAATCCATTACTGCTAACATTTACTTAGATGTTTTGCAACAGTTCATTGCCCCACAGTTAGAAGAATATCAACCATGGATAATTTTCCAGCAAGATGGAGCACCCACCCACTGGACTTTGAAAGTGTGTAATTTCCAGAATGAAACATTTCTGAATTAGTGGATTAGAAGGAACGGTCCAACAGCCTGGCCACCCCACTCTCCAGACATTAAGCCCCTTGACTTTTTTTTTTTCTGGGGCTATATCAAGGACAGAGTCTTCATCACACCACTTGCTGATATCGACAAACTGAAGGCTAGGATACAAGCTGCTGTGGGTACTGTGACAGAACACATGTTATGAAACACCTGGCGGGAACTGGAATACTGCCTCAACATTCTCCGAACTACCAAGGGAGCACATGTTGACGTTTACTAACGTAAAAAAAAAATCTAGTAACACTAACCTATTTAATTGCATCAAATGTAAATTATTATGTCAAAAGGTTATTCTGTAATAAATTGTTATAATCAGGGCAAGACTTTGTGCTCACCCTGTATTTCAATGGAATTCTGCAGGTACATAAATGATTTTTCATTTTTCACTGAAAGAGGTGACTATTGGGAGATAAGGGTTGCTACAAATAGCTGCAACTCTTGTGACAAAGATCCTGATATGTACCCTTAAGGCATGTTACGTTGCCCTGCTGCATTGTAATGAAAGCTGAAAGATTTATCTTATTGCCAGTGTCCACTTTCCAGGCCAATGTAATTTGAAAGCACAGAAAGGAGGATATCCTGCACTCCTGTGCTCACTGAAAAACGCAGTCCTCACAGTTTACTTTAGCTCACAGGAGAATATGCACTGATGTGGTACAGTTTTTATTTGAATAGTAGTGGGGCACAGAAATGAAAGTACACAAACTGTGTGTAGACAGTAATTCAGTGGTGCCAAGAAAGCCACTGAGAAACAATAAGCAGAAACGGGCAGTGCGTCTGACATGCTGTAGAAACAGTCACAGCAAATGCGTACAGAGTTCATACAAGTTAACCAATAAATGGAGACCTGAGATGTAGCAAAAGTTTTCTTCTGTACTAAAATAAAACTTTAAAACTATTGTTTTTGCATTAAAATATTTACCAAAAACTGGTTGCAGGTGATGTAAGGAGTATAACAGCATACAATAAGACTAAAACCTTGTTCTGTCTGAAAACAGCAAAGTATGAAACTAGACGAATTTTTGTAGTGTTTCCACAGGTAACTTGAGTGTAGCTTGGGGCAACATATAGGTTTTATTTGATAAAATTTGGATCATGGAAAAAAAGTATCTTCATTTAAAATTTTAGGGTCTACTCAGCTTAGTAGTTTGGGTATGATACAATCCTCATGGTGTCCATAGATGGTGCTGTTAGTTTCATGGGATACCAAAAATGAGTAGTTTACACTGTTAGTATTTGTTACTTCAATGACAGAAGTATTTTCAGAAGTTTGTCAGTGACAGAAGTAAGCACTGCACTCATATGTTTACAAATGCAAACTAACACTGAAGTTACTTGGTTTGGATATACAAATTTACTGATTTTGCTTTGTGTATTGAAAATGTAATGAAATTGCTTTGCCTCTTTTGACAGGTTTTATTTATATTTGAGCTATTGGCTAGAAAAAATGAATTTACTGAATCTGCTTTGTGATTTGGGTACCTACTTATTACATTTTGATTTTGTTTTGTTTATGAATAAAAATGCCTGGAAAATGGTAAAGTCTTTTTGATACATTAGACCAGCTAAGAAACTGCAGGATTTCAAGAATCCAAAAAGATCATCAAGTGAGACTTACAGCAGCTCAAGAACATAATGCTTTAACTTGCTCTTTGGAAACTCCTCCTGAAAGTGAGGCAAAATGTGACTCTGATCAATAATTATCTTACTCCTGACTACATATTACAAAGTAGAAGTAAGTTGTCTGGCCATAGATACTTAATGCTGCCCATGCAAAGCCGGGTGGGCCGCTAAATCTTTATTCAGTAAAGGATATCATTTTCATAATTTAAAATGCTCTCACTGTTACTAGATGATCATGTTAAATGAAAATTGTTTGTTGGAAAAAAATTCTTAGTACTGGTGAGTTACTCAGATAAATGATATGCAATTAATGATTGTGTGGTAAATGAAATAATAAAAAATAGTTACAGCTGTGTAAAAAATGTGTTCCTGAGACTGTAGTTAGTAATTTATCACTGCTTTGTCATATTTCTTTACATACAAGGACTTCTACCACTGAAATTGTACAACAAATAAAGTTTTATAATATTCCCTTTCAAACAGTAGTGCCTAACAATGTTATTTTATAATTTTTAGCAGCTGCTCTGAAATGAACTATCTCCCTAGAAAACTCAACAGTACAGCATGTCCCTGATTTCAAAATTAAATATCTTGAAAACTAAGATCAATAGATGAGCACAAGAACAGGTATGTTTATTGTGAAAGCTATAAGAATTTTATACAGAAGTTTCAAAATAATTTTGAAAGGCTACCAACAGAGGGTGCTGTATGCTATGCAGTTCATACAATATCAGCACGTATAATTAAACTCATTCTCCAAGCAGCCTTTGCATCACATCACAATCTTTTCTGATGTCTACCACTCAAAGTACAAAGGTGGTGCAAAAGAACAATGAAATTTTCCATCACATCATGTAGTCTCTTGATGGGAACAGACTCAGATGCCACACAGACTGCCAAATCAAGCTCGGCCACCAGGATGGGGTGATTCCGGTAGACAGTGTCTATAAATGTGTTCCACAAAAAGAGTCGTACGGAATCAGATCAGGTGAATATGGAGACCAATCCATGCCTGCACCAGTAAAGTTGCAATAATACCATGCAATGATTCTGTTCCTGAAGTATTCATCAAGAAAGTGAAACCTGTGATTGATGCAGTGTTGTGGCTGGTTGATTCCCCAATGCTAGTGGTGTGGTGACAAACTGTTCCCTAATTAGAATGTAATGTTCACTAGTGATAGTATTTCACATGAAATTAGGGTCAGCAATGCCTCTGCTGCATACTGTAGGCCAAACAGTAACTCTGGGAGCATACAGTGGCTTTGCTTCACACAACTGGGGACATTTGGAACCCCAAAATTGCTAGTTTTGTTTATTCATGACTCTATTCTGATGGAAGTGTCATGTGAGACAGATGCTGCTAACATCAATCCCTCATTATCAGTATTTGTGAGAATCTGGTTCACAGAGTCAGCCCTCTGTCACACAGCTCATACTGATACAGCCTGGTAGCTTTGTATTTTGAATGGAAATCTGTGAGGGCTGTGTCCCAGTATTTTCTGTATGCTGGAATGCTTCAAACCAGTCTCTGCTTCAATTCTTCAGACAGATTTCCTTGTATAATACACTCTTTGTGGAACATCCACAACTATTGTTAAATTTTTAATGAGGAATAAATCCTCTCCAGCTGTGCTTGACTACTCATTTATTTGGATAAAATCATACACATAACTTGGGTTTCAGGATGTAAATCCCATCTGCAGTCACTTGAAAAAGAGATTTACATCCCAAAACAGAAGACTTGTCAATTACAACTTGAGCAAATTTATTCATTATGGGAAAAAAAGGATATCTGTGTATTTTGCTGAATAATTTGAGGAACAATGATTACATTTTCAGGAGTAACTACAGTTTTCCTAGGGCCAGCAGTCCATGCTGAATCATCAACCAACAGTGCCTGTCCATTGGAATTTGGTGAAGAACTTACTGATGGTTTTCACTTCAGGTCCTTCTGGAACTTTAAATGACGTTTGAAAACTGTACCTTGTTGTATTATAAATGGTGGTGTTCCAGTACCAGAAAAACATGTTGTTCAATGGAATACATAATTTCACCTTTTCTGTCAGTATGCTGACCACCTTACATGTTGCAACAGTAGAACCAACCACTCTGAGCTTCAGCATACGATTTGTGGGGAGTACATATCATGATTACTGTGACATCTGTTAGTAGCTTTTTGAACTATTTTGAAACTTCCATATAAAATTATTACAGCTTTTTACAATAAACATACCATTTGTTGCATCTATCAGTCATAGTTTTTGAGATATTTAATTTTGAAATCGAGGGCTCCTTCACTGGATGCCTTTTATGTACAGTATTTTAATTATTTATTTGCATTTCCTGAGGATCACAATTGTAATCTTTGACTATAGCATGTGGCTAGGCAGGCCTATGGGTACATTTGCTTTGTGAAAAATATCACAATGTGATTACCATTTATGTGATAGTCCTATGCTGCTGCTTTTTATGCACTGATTTAATAAAGTTCAAAATATATCTTAGAGACATTTCTCCTGCTCATATCATGTTTTTGGTTGTTGCTATTGTCACAAGAAATGTGTTCTTGTTAAGTAGTGAACTTATTTTGTTCTTTTTGTTTCTTATAACAACAAATGATGATGATAATAAAAAAATTTATGTAACTTCTGAAACAAATTCTTATGGGTAATGCATATTTCGATTACATTAGTCTACTGGTAAATATACTGTTCATTAATAAGTATTGCATTTTTTCAGAAAGAGCAAATTTCAGTGTAAAGATGAAGCCTGCATAAATAATGAATCTGTCTGTGATGGTGTTAGAGACTGTGCTGATGGCTCTGACGAAGACCAAGATTCGTGCTTCAAGGTGTTGGTGTAAGCATCATTTGTTGTAATTATTCCATCAATTTTCTTTGGTGATTATTAACTTTTTTCAATATAAGCACATGCTTGAAAAATACATACTGTAAGATATATTGTATTAACATTACATATAATTTTTCTCATGAAAATAGAATTCAAATGGTTAGATATAATTTCAAAATGTGTTCACAATATGAAACAGAAATAAGAAATCACAGTACAATCTGCAAGTAAACTAAAGAGACAAGCAGGCGAGTTCCCACTCTCTCTATGCAACTACATCACGAGGAGCTCCTATATGCTATTTTTCAATGTTATAGTGGCCCTTCTGCAGTACGCCTCTTAAATGGGATTGTTCACTTTCCAGTAAATGTCTTAAAAAGTTATGGAATACAGAAATTAGGAACTAATATAACTAAAGAAAAGAGCACACATCAACAGAATCCACATAAATCACCACACACTGCACTGCACTGAGAAACAGGACACTCACTCTGTATCATCCTGTATGGCAGGTAGAACACTCTTCACTCTTCACCCACCCCAAGTACTGGTTGTTTTTCATTTTACCAACAGACTATAATCTTAAATTTCCACTACATTTGGGTAAAATCACAAGAAAGGAATCAACAGAGGCAGTGGGAGGTGAGTGAGGCTTGTGTTTGTAAACTGTTTGTGTTTCATAGTAAAGGACATGTAGATGTGCATACAATGAATGGTACAGATGAATGTGGAGCTTCGAAAGCCTGATGGGTGTGCAGAGAGAACTTTTACAACAGGCATTGCCCTTGTTGGAAAAAAAAAATATTGTTTTGAGTAGAGACATATGAAAAACTGGATCATTCAAGGCACAGATAGCTAGCCGAGGATCTTGACAAAGAATTATATATTCATTTAAATCTGAGTTGGTGATGAAATGTTAGTGAGAAGAGGACAATAAGCCCGTGTCAATTTGCCCATGGAAGGCACACTTGGAAGAGTATTGAAGCACAGACAGAAGGGGACTGGTTGTCTGGGTTCTAGCTGCATATCACAGTGGAAAACACAGGCATATGGTGAGACTACAGCAAACATTTGTGCAATGTTGTACATAATGCATGTCTTGAGACTTGTGATCATATGTTCAACAGTTGCTATGAGCTGAAGTCAATGCTAAAAAGTATGTCATTTGTGTCATTTAGAAAAAAGCCACAAAACTCTCTAAAAATTGCAAATTATCAATCTCTGAGCTCCATCCTTTTTAATTGAGAAAGATTGCATAACTTAACTTGCACATAAAAGTATCATACATGTGACAAAAAAATGAACAGAATTGCAAGTGAGAACAAGCAGTTAATGCAAATAGAGCAGGATCGGCATTTTGTAGACACGCAGAACTTTAGCTATTTGTGGTGTTCCATGAACTTCACATGCTGTATATTGTGCAAAAGATCTGAGTTTGTACGGTGTTCAAAGCCTTGCTGTATATGACTTGGGGTTAACCAGCTTACACTATTCCAGTGCTTTTGGTTTTCTGTTAGACTAAACTCTGTGTAGATTTGAGCCATCAGCATTGAGCAGATGGAATATCAAATGTTGCAGAGAAACAGGATATTTATTTCATTATTTTTATTGGGATGAGACCTAAACTGTGGTTTTGGGGATCCATTGAAGAACATGACCACATACATACCTAAGACACTGTGGGTATCAAGACATATAATAAAACATCACCAAATGCAAAAAGAAAAGTGTTAATAGAACAAATATGATCATTTGGAAGATGATATCATAATCATATGAGGTTATGGCATGTGTTATACTTATAACACAGAAAACACCATTTACTTTCACTATGTAATATTTTTATTGGCACAAGATAAATCAAAACACAAAGAAATAGTTTTCGACAATCACGGTAACCGTCATGATGAATGTCTCCCACCAACTAGTCAACAAACAAAGTAAGTAAAACGAAGTACAAAAAAGCAAAGATATTAATATTATCTGGCAGTTCTGCCACAGAGCCCCCCCCCCCCCCCCCCCCGGAGGAGTGCGGAGCACATAGGAGGAGTGATGAGGAGTAAGTGATAAAGGGAAGGTAAACATTTAAGGCATGACGTAATCTTGAAGTCTGAGAGGTGGCTGTACGGTGCGGCCAGCATGGGTGATAGCAATATGGGTAGGAGGATTCGGGGAAGACGAAGGAGAAGTGGTGGGACCCGCTATGGGCCAGTGTAGGGTGGAGCAAGGGTTGGACGCACGGCGTCTTCTCTAAGCATCACATAGTTACAAGAACTGAGGTGTGGGTGAATGAAAACCGGAGGGGTAGCATGCGATCGAGGTTGCGGAAAACGTAACTTGGTGATATGCTGTTGAACCTGTCATACCAACTCAGGAAGTTGATCCTTGGGAAGTAGAGGAGGATCATCAAGAAAATCCACCGGAAGTGCGAGGTTTTCTCCATATACCATCTCAGCAACTGACGCTTTAAGGTCCTAAAAGGACCCAGAGGAGTGCCTCAGTCCAAGAGGAAGAATGGCACGTGAGAGCGGCCTTCAGGGTACGGTGCCATCGTTCTGTTAGGCTGTTAGATTGCGGGTGATAGGCTGTAGTTCTGAATTTGTTGATACCACAAAGTTGACAGAGGTGATTAAACAGATTAGATTCAAACTGTCTCCCCTGATCTGTGGTAAGTGAAGTAGGACAACCAAAACGAGAAAGCCAATGGTGGACAAAAGCATTAGCTACAGTGTCGGCTGTAATGTCCGCAATGGGGACAGCCTCGGCCTAACGTGTGGTACGATCTATCAAGGTCAGTAAGTAATGGAAGTTGTTAGATATCGGTAACGGACCGACGATGTCCAAATGGACATGACAGAATCTACCTGAGGGCACAGTAAATTTGCCTAATGGGGGCTTAGTATGTTTGTGTATTTTGGCTCTCTGGCAAGGAATGCATGCTCTTGCCCACCGATTACAATCTCTTTTTACATTAGGCCAAACGTATCTCTTTGTAATGAGGTGCGTAGTCGCGTGAATACTCGGGTGAGCGAGATTGTGGATTGTGTCGAAAATGTATTTCCTAAGAGCTTTAGGGACTATAGTACAAGGATGACCTGTTTTAATGTCACAATACAAAGAGCAACCATCATTAGGGAAGGGGAGCAATTTGTAAGGAAGTATCAGAGTCAGAGAGAAGGTGCTGTATTTCTGGGTCGGAAAGCTGGAGCTCGTGTAAGTGGTGAGGATCAATAGCTGTCTTCAGGGAGGACAGGCATGACAGGTAGTCTGCTGCAACATTGTCATTACCCCTGATATATTGAAAGTCTGAAACATATTGTATTACCAAATCCATATGGCGAAACCTTCTGGGTAGTACATGTAATGCTGATTTGTGGAGAGCCTCGACAAGGGGCTTGTGATCTGTGTAAACTGCCACAAGTCAGGGTTCAATATCTGTACGAAAGTACTTTACAGCCTCATAAATGGCGTAAAGTTCACGATCAAATGCGGACCACTTTCTTTGCATTTCGGTGAGCTTTTTTGAAAAGAAACGCAGGGGTGTAGTACCTGTTGGTAGGGTCTGTTGCAAAACTGAGCGAATGGCATTATCGCTAGCATTTGTGATTATTGTCAGGGAGGTGTCAGGGTGAGACAGGGTAATAGCGTTCACCAAGGCGTACTTAAGTGAGTCGAAGGCTCGCTGCATGGTCTGATCCCATTCTATGTGTCTGTCACCTCTGGTATTCTTTCCCTATAAGGCCTCAGTGAGAGGGGCTTGAAGAGATCCCGCATATGGAATGTGGAGTCTAAAAAAATTTACCATTCTGAGGTATCCACGTAACTTCATAGGTTTGAGGGAGGGGAAGGTCAAGTATTTGTTTTACTCTATCTGAGGTGGGATGAATGCCCTCATTATTGACCAAATGTCCCAGGAAAATAACCTCTGGCTTCTCCAGTTGGGATTTGTCATGATTAATCTCAACTCCATGGCGTTCCGATCTATCAAAAACCTGCTGGAGGTGTTTGTGTTCCTTGGCAGTTGTGGAGAAAATAATAATGTCGTCTAGGTAGGCGTAGCAAAAATTAAGGCCATGTAGAATGGTGTCAATGAATCTTTGCCAGGTCTGGGTGGCATTCTTCAATCCATAAGGCATATACAAATATTCATATAGTCCAAATAGGGTGATGATAGCGGTTTTGGGGATATCTTCTGGGTGCATCAGAATCTGATGGTATGCCTATTTGCAGTCTAACACAGAGAAAAAATTGGCACCGAACATGGATTGTGAAAAATCGTGGAGGTGTGGGACAGGGTAGTTATCAAGTATTATTCTGGCGTTCAAATGCTTATAGTCTCCACAGAGTCAAAAGGAATTGTCCTTTTTGGGAACAACATGTATTGGGGAATACCACGCACTGTCCACGGGGTGGACTATAGCCAAGCATAAAAGTTCTTTAATACATTCTTTGGCAGCGGTAAGTTTTTTTGCATTGAGGCGTCGGGGGCGAGAACGGACAGGCGGTCCCTCAGTTGTGTTAAGCCTGTGACAGATGCCCATAGTAATGGCCTTGATTTTGTGAATAGGTGTGGCTGAAATACATGGAGGGATGCAGGAAGGAGCCACGTTATCGTCGATGCATGGTAAGTATGAAAGGGAACTAACCTGAAATATGTTATCATTGAACGGTAGTTCAGTGAAAGCTGTCCGCGGAGCTGCGCTGTGCGACAGCCGGCGGGGTTCCATTGACTATGGTGTTACTGCATGAAGGAATTGTTGCTCACGCATGCCCGGCGTTGCCTGTAACAGCTGTCGCCTCTGTGTTTTGATGAAAGGTGGACGGTGAAGTGCACGGGGGGTGGGGGTAGGGGGGGGGGGTCTCTGCTGTCCAGGTCGTGGCAGGCACTGTTGTGGCTACGTATAAACAGCGATACTGTATGCAGGTCTCATGTAGTTTCGTGTTTGTTATTACTTTTAATCTTGATCTCCTCTCTAAACCCGCGCAATTCATCAGACAGGACATCACAACGTTGAAGTAGCTTTGCATTGTCTTCGGACAGTTGGTCGATTTCAAGGCATTGTGTAACTAAGTTCACTACAGCAGCTTTGACCTCCTCAGATAGAATAGAAGCTGTCTCTTTGTCTTGTTGACAGGATGTATTCGAGCTGCATTCTGTCGGTGTGGATGGGGAAAATCTCGCCGAAAATTTTTGTTTAAAATCCACTGAGCAAGGGCAGGTGTAATTAAGTCCAAAGAAAAGTTATTAGCAGTAAAGAAGTCCAATCCTAATACTGGCTTGGCGATTTCTACTACCGAAAATGTCCATTCATAATTATGTGTATCATCGAAAGTAAATGCGAAGTTGCGTTACACCATAAACCTTTAATGACGAATTGTTGGCTGCTCCGATTTGGTGAGGCGAATGCGTGATTGTAGAAGTGACCATTGAACATGGAATGATGCTCACATCAGCACCAGTGTCCACTAAAAACCATTTCTGAGAAGCTATATCCTGGATATACAAACGTCTGAGAGAATAATTCAGAAGTACTAGCCTTTGATCTGTTAGGCGACTTGACGTCACAGTGCGGACCGGTGCGCCTATAGTGGCCCGCCATTCGTGTTTGGGTGCATTGCACAGGGTGAGTGGCAGTTCCTGGCTGTATTACCGTAAACAGAGTGATACCAGCAGAGAGGATAAACTTGCTGGTCCTGTGTTGTTACCAGGTGAAGGACGTCACTTGAAGCTGTGGTATGCGATGGTGAAGGACGGTGTGGAACCTGGTGCTCAGCCAGTGTACTCTGTCTGTTGTTTTGGAAAGGTCGGCCTCTGCCACATGGGGGAGGCATAATATCGAGGGGGGCACGCGTAGAAAACTTTCTTCTGTTGATTATCTTATATGCGGTGTCGGCCAGCAATAATTTCGCTTGTAGAGGTTCCTGATCGTGTGATAGGAGCTGCAGTTGGATAGCTTGCGGCAGCTTTGCAACCCAGAAAGAAAGTAAAGCTTCATCTGGCATAGTTTCGCTATCAAAGACTACTCTGATACGCTGCCACAGTTGTGAAGGAGTCAAGTCTTTGAGATGTACATCTTGCAGTATGTATAAAACAGACTCTTGCATAGTCTTAGCTAGACGTTTGCAGATCTGTTGTTTTGCCAGTGCGTAACAATTTGCGGGGGCCGCCGACAGTACTAAGCCCTGTACCCACTCAGCATGGTCCTCTAGGGCATTAATAAGTGCAATTAATTTGGCACTGTCTGAATCAATGTTTAGGGTGTTGAATGTAGTCTCTGCCAAAATAAACCACGTATGCATATTGTCCATCGTGAACCTTGATAATTTAGGAATTTTCTCACTCTTGTGTTGTGGATGTAACAGATTTGATAGCACAGTGGACGGGAGTGGTGGAATGTTTATGAAGCTGTCACTCGCGGCGTTCACAGTGGCTGGTTTAAACACAGCTGGTGCGGGAGGCGCGGCAGGCGCAGCCGGGGCTGCGGAAACAATCGGGGCGCGGGACGACTGTCCAACCAGTAATTGTTGTCACTGAAATTTGTACCCATCTGTTTTTGTAGTGAGTCTTGTAGTGGGTGGGGAGAGAATGTGTCCCAAACCGATTTATCAGCAATATATGGGGAGCTTAAAGTGATTTGTGGGCTCGAAAAGTCTGTGAAAGTGTTGGGGCACTGTTGCACACTACATGTCACAGGAGGTTGTACATACAACACACTGTGAGTCACAAATTTAGGCACAGCACTCATGATTGGTTTGTTATAGATGAACGTAGAAAAAGATTTCATAGCAGGTGACATCACTGACGATGTTGAAAGAGTCCACAACGGCATTGTTGATGACAGAGAAAACTCCACGGCGTTGTACTTATCTTCCAATTTTATCCCAGTTGTTGGTGGCATTGTGCGTAGGAATCCGTGGAAAGGCAGTGTAGAGGCATCATTAGTATCATGTTGTAGTCCAAAAGGAGCGGAAGGTGAGCGATATGGAGATGTCGAAGTAAACGGCCACATTGTTGAATTGGACGTATGTTGCACGTCAGAGGTCACCAGTATGGCGTGTGTTATAAGTATAACACAGAAAACACCATTTACTTTCACTATGTAATATTTTTATTGGCACAAGATAAATCAAAACACAAAGAAATAGCTTTCGACAATCACGGTAACCGTCATGATGAATGTCTCACACCAACTAGTCAACAACCAAAGTAAGTGAAATGAAGTACAAAAAAGCAAAGATATTATAATTTTCTGGCAGTTCTGCCACAAGATCAAGTAAGTCCAAGAACTGGTACCTGTATTATATTTGGAAAGCAGATGAACTGTTTACAAGAACACCGCAACCAGTCGAAATACTATCAACCCACATATTTTCCATTAAAACAGTAATGACCCCTCATGAAACATAGGTAATGATTAGACATAGGTTATTTAAATACTCAGTAAAATAATACATGCTTTATATCATTAATTTCACAAAGATCATCAAATTTGAATTTGTAAAGATGATCGACATAAATTAACTAGAAGGTCCATAATAAAGCAAAAGGCAGACAGTGGATTGGGACTGGAGGAAACAATTGCTTTCACATACTTTTGGTTCACAAGTGTTGCTGTAATGTACATATTATAACATTACAAAGTACCAGTGCCACAGCAGAAATTATAGTTTATAGTTTTGTGTTTAGCTTCTTTAAAGTTATATGAACAAAGTGTTTCACTGGTTTTATGAAATTAATAGTTGTAAGTTAATAAAGTAAAAATAATACTCATCTTTCATCTAAATTGTCATGCCAACAATGGGGGTTGCAGTCTCTTCACTGCAGTTTCTATCTATTTGGGTTTTTAGTATGTGGTACATAGTGATTATATTCTAAACAAATTCTTGTGCTCACATGTTTTAAAAGATATAGTTCCCCCTGTGTTTGGCTGGTTGCAGTACCAACATAGCAAGGCCATAGAGGGTAGTGTTACATGGCTTGAGTCATCCAGACTTGGGCCTATACTTATACACACATATTCTATAGACTAACACCTTGTCGATGCAACCACTCTCTTCTGTCATTGGCTATTCCTTTTAGTTTTATGTAGTTATCATATCTGATCCTCTTCTAGGTGTCTTCCAAATACTTCATCCTAGGCTGTCCTCTTCCTTTCTTTCCCAGCACATCCCCTTCAAAAATGTTAATGATGAATATGTTGTCTTAGGAAAAGTTCAGCAATTTTTTTTTCCCCATCTCCGTTAATAATTTCCTCTCTTCATTGACTTCCTTTAAGACTTCCAGGTTGAGTTTTCTATCCATCCAGAACAAATCTAGCCATTTTCCACCATATCCACATTTAAGTAACTTAAAGTTTGTCTGTCTTATCCAACTTTCATGTCCATAGAGCAGAGTAGTCCATGCAAATGATTTCACAAAGGATTTTCTGACCTCTATATTCATATGTTTGCTGATTACAATGTTTTTCTTAGACATAAATGCCTGTATTGCTGATCCAACCCTTCTCTTCACTTTCATTAAACATCTATTGTCCTCTATGATTATACTGCTTAGGTAACAAAATTTTCACCTGATCAGTTTTAATTTTTGTTTTTTTCCTTCAAAGTCTGCAATGTTTGTCATCAGCAATTCTGAATCAATGGCCTTCATCATTGGCTGTTATTCCCTTTGTCTTTTTCTGCATGACCCGAAAAACATCCTCAATAAAGACATTAAATAAATAAAGGGTGTACATTAAGTCTGTGAACACTTTCAATTATTTATTCCATAAGAACTAAACCTCCTGGCTGTTGGTGGGGAGGCTTGTGTGCCTCAGCAGTACAGATAGCCATATTATAGGTGCAACCACAATGGAGGGGTATCTGTTGAGAGGCCAGACAAACATGTGGTTCCTGAAGAGGGGCAGCAGCCTTTTCAGTAGTTGCAGGGGCAACAGTCTGGATGATTGACTGATCTGGCCTTGTAACACTATCCAAAATGGCCTCGCTGTGCTGGTACTGCAAACGGCTGAAAGCAAGGGAAAACTATGGCCGTAATTTTTCCCGAGGGCATGCAGCTCTACTGTATGGATAAATGGTGATGGCATCCTCTTGGGTAAAATATTCCGGAGGTAAAATAGTCCCCCATTCGGGTCTCCGGGCGAGACTACTCAGGAGGACGTCGTTACCAGGAGAAAGAAAACTGGCATTCTATGGATCGGAGTGTGGAATGTCAGATCCCTTAATCGGGCAGGTAGGTTAGAAAATTTAAAAAGGGAAATGGATAGGTTAAAGTTGGATATAGTGGGAATTAGTGAAGTTCGGTGGCAGGAGGAACAAGACTTCTGGTCAGGTGAATACAGGGTTATAAATACAAAATCAAATAGGGGTAATGCAGGAGTAGGTTTAATAATGAATAAAACCATAGGAATGCAGGTAAGTTCCTACAAACAGCACAGCAAACGCATTGTTGTGGCAAAGATAGACACGAAGCCCACACCTACGACAGTAGTACAAGTATATATGCCAACTAGCTCTGTAGATGATGAAGAAATTGAAGAAATGTGTGATGAAATAAAAGAAATTATTCAGATACTGGAGGGAGACGAAAATTTAATAGTCATGGGTGACTGGAATTCGAGAGTAGGAAAACGGAGAGAAGGAAACATAGTAGGTGAATATGGATTGGGGGTAAGAAATGAAAGAGGAAGCCGCCTGGTGGAATTTTGCACAGAACACAACTTAATCATAGCTAACACTTGGTTCAAGAATCATAAACGAAGGTTGTGTACATGGAAGAAGACTGGAGATACTGACAGGTTTCAGATAGATTATATAATGGTAAGACAGAGAGTTAGGAAGGTTTTAAATTGTAAGACATTTCCAGGGGCAGATGTGGACTCTGACCACAATCTATTGGTTAAGAACTGTAGACTAAAACTGAAGAAACTGCAAAAAGGTGGGAATTTAAGGAGGTGGGACCTGGATAAACTGACTAAACCAGAGGTTGTACAGAGTTTCAGGGAGAGCATAAGGGAAAAATTGACAAGAATGGGGGAAAGAAATACAGTAGAAGAAGAATGGGTAGCTTTGAGGGATGAAGTAGTGAAGGCAGCAGAGGATCAAGTAGGAAAAAAGACGAGGGCAAGTAGAAATCCTTGGGTGACAGAAGAAATATTGAATTTAATTAATGAAAGGAGAAAATATAAAAATGCAGTAAATGAAGCAGGCAAAAAAGAATACAAACATCTCAAAAATGAGATCGACAGGAAGTAAAAAATGGCAAAGCAGGCATGGCTAGAGGACAAATGTAAGGATGTAGAGGCTTATCTCACTAGGGGTAAGATAGATACTGCCTACAGGAAAATTAAAGAAACCTTTGGAGAAAAGAGAATGACTTGTATGAATATCAAGAGCTCAGATGGAAACCCAGTTACAAGCAAAGAAGGGAAAGCAGAAAGGTGGAAGGAGTATATAGAGGGTCTATACAAGGGATATGTACTTGAGGGCAATGCTATAGAAATGGAAGAGGATGTAGATGAAGATGAAATGGGAGGTATGATACTGCGTGAAGAGTTTGATAGAGCACTAAAGGACCTGAGTTGAAACAAGGCCCCGGGAGTAGACAACATTCCATTAGAACTACTGACAGCCTTGGGAGAGCCAGTCCTGACAAAACTCTACCATCTGGTGAGCAAAATGTATGAGACAGGCGAAATACCCTCAGACTTCAAGAAGAATATAATAATTCCAATACCAAAGAAAGCAGGCATTGACAGATGTGAAAATTACTGAACTATCAGTTTAATAACTCACAGCTGTAAATTACTAACGTGAATTCTTTACAAAAGAATGGAAAAACTGGTAGAAGCTGACCTTGGGGTAGATCAGTTTGGATTCTGTAGAAATATGGGAACACGTGAGGCAATACTGACCCTATGACTTATTTTAGGAGCTAGATTAAGGAAAGGCAAACCTACGTTTCTAGCATTTGTAGACTTAGAGAAAGCTTTTGACAATGTTGACTGGAATACTCTCTTTCAAATTCTGAAGGTGGCAGGGGTAAAATATAGGGAGCGAAAGGCTATTTACAATTTGTACAGAAACCAGATGGCAGTTATGAGTCGAGGGACATGAAAGGGAAGCAGTGGTTGGGAAGGGAGTGAGACAGGGTTGTAGTCTCTCCCCGATGTTCAATCTGTATATTGAGCAAGCAGTAAAGGAAACAAAAGAAAAATTCAGAGTAGGTATTAAAATCCATAGAGAAGAAATCAAAACTTTAAGGTTCACTGATGACATTGTAATTCTGTCAGAGACAGCAAAGGACTTGGAAGAGCAGTTGAATGGAATGGACAGTGTCTTGAAAGGAGGATATAAGATGAACATCAACAAAAGCAAAATGGGCATAATGGAATGTAGTCGAATTACGTCGGGTGATGCTGAGGGAATTAGATTAGGAAATAAGACACTTAAAGTAGTAAAGTAGTTTTGCTATTTGGGGAGCAAAATAACTGATGATGGTCGAAGTAGAGATATAAAATGTAGACTGGCAATGGCAAGGAAAGCGTTTCTGAAGAAGAGAAATTTGTTAACATCGAGTATAAATTTAAGTGTCAGGAAGTCGTTTCTGAAAGTATATGTATGAAGTGTAGCCATGTATGGAAGTGAAACATGGACGATAACTAGTTTGGACAAGAAGAGAATAGAAGCTTTCGAAATATGGTGCTACAGAAGAATGCTGACGATTAGATGGGTAGATCACATAATTAATGAGGAGGTACTGAATAGGATTGGGGAGAAGAGGAGTTTGTGGCACAACTTGACTAGAAGAAGGGATCGGTTGGTAGGACACGTTCTGAGGCATCAAGGGATCACCAGTTTAGTATTGGAGGGCAGCGTGGAGGGTAAAAATCATAGAGGGAGACCAAGAGATGAATACACTAAGCAGATTCAGAGGGGTGTAGGCTGCAGTAGGTACTGGGAGATGAAGAAGCTTGCACAGGATAGAGTAGCATGGAGAGCTGCATCAAACCAGTCTCAATGACTGAAGACCACAACAACAAGAACTAAACATTCTACATATTGCATTTTGAAGAGAAACTCTGAAATTTTTTTTACAAACATTCTATATGCGAACCATGAGTGACTCAGCATACCTCAATACGATAATTGAATTCTTGCCATACCCATCCCAGCATGGCATCGTTGACTGTGGCAGTTACTTCCTGTATTCTCTCCTGGAGCTCTGCTACATCATGTGGTAGAGGCGGTACATACACCAGATCTTTAGTGTATCCCCACAGAAAAAAGTCACACGGAGTGAGATCTGGTGATCAGGAAGGCCATTTCAGCTGTCCCCTTATGTAGCACGGCCATGTTTGCGACTAATGCTGACTATTGGCAAATCACCAAACTACACTGTAGCGGTATGCATGAGGAAACAAAAAGAAAAAGAAAACTTTCAGGGTTTCTCTTCAATATGACATATGTATGATATCTGTACAATGTTTGGTTCTTGTGCAATAAATAATTGAAAGTGTTCCCAGAATTCATGTACACACTGTACTGAGATAATAGACACCCTTGTCCAACTCCTTTTCTATTGTGGTATCTTCCTCTACCTTATCGATGTTCATTTTTGTGCTTTGGTATTGATGCAGTTGACTAATAATACTTACATCATTTCAGTCAAGTCACGCTTTTTTTTAAAAAAAAAGAGTAGTTGCCAGTTCACATTGTCAAAAGCTTATTCTAAGTCAATGAATGTAAGATAAGGTCTTATGTTCATACCTTCCTTTTCACCAATAGCATGCGCCAGGCCAAATTACTTATCTTGTTCCTCTGCCTTCTCTAAATCAAAATTGGTCTTCTCCGATATACTTATCTACTTTTCCTTGTATTCTGCTTTTAACTGTAGTAATTAGTATTTGGGAGGCAAGTGATAACATTGATAGTGTTCTATAACTGGTGTAGTTGCTTTGGTGCCTTTCCTGTTTTAGGTACAGTCATATTAAGCATTTTGTGAAGTTTTCTGGCATGCTTCCTCTTTTGTAGCAGTCATTTATTTGAATAATTGGTGTTTCATTTTATAACATACATTTTTCAGCGACTCTGCAGGGATGCCATCAACACTGCTCTTCTTTGACACACCAAAGGGCATCATCAAATTCATGTCTCATGGTTATAGGACCTTGCATTTCTCTTTCAAACTCATTGATGTCTTCAATTAGATTATTTTCGTCATCGTATTTCTTGTCATTGTACAGTTCTTCTACATATTCTTTACAATGAACTCGTATCTCATCATTGTCTGTCAGTGTGTGGAGATTGTGGGAGGTTGCGATTGGCTCATGTTTGACAGCTAGCGATCAGCTGATTGCAAAATGTCAGCTGAGCCTGCCACAAGGAGTGCTGGCAGTTGACTGCTCTTTGCTGATGTACAGATGTTCCAGACAATGAACTTTTTGTTGCTTCTTACTTTTTTACTTTTGATCAGTTGTTGATGGAGACTGTATGGTTAATACTGGTTACACTTAATTGAACATTATTTTTTTCTTTTACAATGTTAGAAGTATGCCACACTATGTGTCATTAGAAGTAAAGTGTTGAGATTAATTGTGTATGCAGTCTTCTTCTGTATATAAACACAATCACTGGTCATGCACTTCAAATCAATGCCAGCGACAAGTGATATCCCTTTGTTTATTTTTTACTACTATAGATTTTGTTCTAGGTTTACATTGAAGGGCTTTGATTTTCTTATAAAGTTAATCTTGTCTTCCTTTTTTCTGACCTTCTTCCATCTCTTTACTAGAGATTTTATTCCATTTCTCTTTCTCTTGTTGTCCTCCCTGAACTTATTCCATTCCTGTATTGGGTTTGGATTTTCTTCTGTCATTAAAGGATTTCTGGGCTCCAGTTTCCTTTTCTTCAAAAACCATCATTTTATTCCAGTGCATCGGCTCATCACTTCCATTATATATTTTATTGGTCCTTTCTTCAAAAGCTATATTTGTTTCTCTTCTTTCCATCCTTCTACTCTCATTTCTTTTCCACAGATCTCTTGGCTCTTTTAAATCTAATGTGGCACTTGGTCAACACAAGTTTATAGTCACTATCAGTTTCTGGACCTGAATAGCTGTGACATGATTTTATCTGGTTCCTACACCATTGCTCCATTAGTGTATAATCTAACTGAAATGGTCTTTTGTTTGGCACCTTCCATGTGTACTTTCTTCTAAGAGGAATTTCAAATGACATGTTTGTAGTGAATATATCATTTTGATTGCTGAAATCTACCAAATGTTTCATTTGTTTTCCCCAAGCCCAACTTCCTTCTGTCTTTTTGCCTGTATGGGATCCCACTACCACATTAAAAAATGCCCATTATTGCAACACTGTCTTTTCCTTTAGTTACAGCTCTTGAGTATCATCTTAC